>NC_137978.1:41241375-41396506 GCF_963924665.1 Micromys minutus
GTAAGTCGGACAGCACCTCTACTCTTAGCGTGCTTCCAGGCCAGTCCACATGCCTGTACACGCCAGGACACTGAAGGCACATCTGGATGTGAATCTTCTCAGAACAATACTCCAACATCTTCCAAGAGAACAGTAGTCTAGCCCTAGAAGGAACCAGTTGTGGGGTCTCTCCATCAGGATTTCCAGCCTGAATTTTAATTATGTATTTTGATGAGGCAAAGCCCACACCATTAGCATTTTGTCAAGGATACAGCTGACTCCAGTGTTCCAGCCCTTCACCTAGAAGCTTCTTTCCTGGAACAAGCCCCTTTCTTCATCACCCCCACAACCCATTAAACATTCATCAGGATAACATCATTAGCAATTCAGGACAATGTGCCTCCATCAGTCTGTCTGGACATGGGTCCTATTCTAGCCTGCAAGTTGTTGGTAGTATCCAACCTAGAAAAACTAGGATTTACACTCTAACTAACAAGGCTGTTTGTTTGGGAAAATACAATCAGCGCACGTCACAGATCATTGAATCAAAGACTTGGGAGAGTTTTGAGATCAATTCCATTGGCGTGAAAAACAAAGATGCTTCCCAAAATTTTTGGAAAGTGTACAAATATCCTGTTGCCATCCCCACACGAAAAGGAGGTAGTGAGAGACAACAGAAAGTGTTCTGGGTTCAGACTGTCTTTTCTACCACAGGGTATGAGATCTATGACAAAGGTATCCTAAGTCTACAGCCTATCCTGGGGACTCCACTAGCCTCGGGGCAGCCCTGCCTCAGTTTCTTCTCTAACACACACATCCTCTAAATAGGGAAAGTAAGTCAGGGCTATTATTATCAGGGTCAATGCTACCCACCCCAATAACTGGGTTTTTTTCTCCCTCTCTCTTTTAATTTTTTGTTTTCTTTTATTTTTTGAGATAGGGTTTCTCTGTGTAGTTATGGCTGTCCTGGAACTCGCTTTATAGACAAGGCTGACCTTGATTTCATCTGCCTGCCTCGGCCTCCCCAGCCCTGGGATTAAAGGCGTGTGCCACCAGTGTCTGCCTAACAACTTGTTTCTATCAGACAGACAAGCTTGGCAGCTGTGAGTCTAATGGCATGCCCCTGACATGGGAGAAGATCCACTAGAAAACAGGAGCCACAGGTATATAGAGAGATTATACTATAACATAGTCAATTCAACAAAAAGGACACTACCCTTACTTCCTGTCACTCCTCAGTAGTGGTCTAGAAACTTGAAAACCTTGTAGGCCTGGTTTCTCAGTAACCAACACTTTCCCAAGGCCTATGTGCAGGGAGAAGTAGCTCATAAAGCATGGCTTTGGTCCCCGTCTTTCCTCATATAGCAGAAAAAGGCAGTTTACCTCAACCCTTTCTTTGGCAAACTGCTACTCCAGGGTTTAAGGACCAAGTGTCAGAGACCTCCCCCCTGCCCCCCCCCCCCCGCGAGACAGAAGAAGGCATTTCCATTTGTACTCTGCCAACAGAATCTGAGAAACTGCACCCATCAGGGCACAAGGCACTCCTTCTCCTAAGCCCGGGGGCACAGGAGGGGTACTCAAACAGCCACGCCCCCACCACACAGGGCAGCCCTTCTGGCTGGTACCTCCGCGCATGCTCCCCCGCCACCACTCAAGTCCCCAGCCTAAGGGGGAAATCCCTAAGCTAAATCCCCACCCACCACCCCCTGACCCTCACCTCCTCCCCTTCAGGCCCAGCTGGGCGGAGCTCAGAGGCCAGCCCCGGCGCCTACTCCCCAGAGACATTAGCTTAGCCCAGCCCAGCACGGTCGAGCCCCCGCCCCCCGACAGGCGGTAGTTCCAGGCCCATCTGTGTCGCCCCCCTCCTCTCCTGGACACCTGGAGCCCGCCCCCCTGCCACCTGCCGGGCCTCCCCTTAGGCCTCCCCAGACCTCACGGAAGGACTCCCGTGCATTCAGGCCCTTCTCCCAGGTTACTTCCCACCCTCAGCACTGTATACTGCTTCCTAGGACAAACAGCCCGGGTCTCAGATCTTCACATGGTTCTCAGCCGGAACTGCACACAACCCCCTTCAAAATGGGCCCCCCATCCCCTGAGAGCCCCTCTCCTCACTCTGGAACCATGCTCTATCCCGCGAGAGCCCTCAGGGCTTTGGAACACACACTGCTCCCCGTTCCCGAGGGCCCTTACCTGCTCCCGAGGGTCCCGCTTCCATCCCATATACCCGTGCGGAGGACAGGCGGCCAGGAGACTGAGGAGTCCAGCGTGAGGGGCCTAGGTACCTCTCACTTGCACTGCTCGGGCTCCCGGGCCGGGCTCGGCTCCCCCCCGAAGCCCGGCCGCTTGCGCTTTCGCCCCCGCAGCCTCCGTTGCCGCCGCCGCGGAGCCTGCAGCAGCTCCCCCTGCTAGCGCCCGAGTAGCTGCCAGTGCGCAGGCGCGACCGATGGGCCCAGGGGGCGGACGGGAACGAGTCAAGCTCGACGGCAACAAAGGCCAATGGAGAGGGGCGGGGGCGCGGGGACAGTGCAGCGGCCCCTGGCGGCCACGAGTGGCCGTGCAGCCTGGCGGGAGGGCTCCAGTGGCGGAACCGCGCAGTGGCGTAAGAGGGGAGGGGCTGGGCGACACCCCTTCTCTGGCTGCAGCCTCTGTCTTTTCCCTAAACAGATCCCTGGTAACCTACCCACAGCCCCCGCCATCAACACAGAGCCTGGCTGCCACCTCTTTCCCCGACCCTCTTCCCCTCCAACAACCTATCACCTTCCCTTAAGCCCTGCCTCCCACCTCTCCCAATCACCCTCATCCTTAAGTCTTGGCCTAGGCTAAGTCAGTCTTCTGAGTCCCTAGTTGCTGATCGCATTACTGCCACCCTCCCTTTCCCTTCCAGGCTGCATGCAGGGCGCTGAGATCGCAAATGTGTTAGAGACCTTGCCTATTCTGGACGAAGTAACAGTTTCGACCCAAGTGTGGAGACAGAGCTCTCTATCTGCAGGAAACACCTGCCTCCACTTTTTCATCTGCAGTGGAGCAGATTTTCTTTTGCTCCTACCAAATCACTTAATGACGTTTTGTGCCAAAACCCAGAGGCTAATTTTCTATTATTTCTCTACAGTATCTGACACTATGCCTCTTTTTTTTTTTTTTTTTTTTTTTTTTTTTTTTTTTTTTTTTTTTTTGGACTTTTCCTTGGCTTTCACATTTTCTTAAGTCTCCTAATGTCTGTCCTGTTCAGCTTTTGTCAGTGGTTCCTCTTGTTTTGTTCCCTGTAGTTATAACCTGAATTTTATATTCTTCTCTCCCCACTATTTTTCACAGGTTCATGCACTCTTAAAGCCCAAATATCTATATATACATAACCATGTTGCAGCTTATTTCCTGTCTGCTGGACAGCTCCAGCTGGATCTCTAACACTTCAAATTTAAGTCCAAACCTAACCCTTTCTTTTCCCCTACCAAATACATATATTTTCCTTGTAAATTTACATATGTTTTCAATGAACTGCATCTACATGCCGAAAAATATTGGTTCCTGTCTCCCTTGTCCATTTGCCATATTCGACTGTGTCTTGACATGCTTTGCCTTGCTTGGGTCATTCTCATAGCTCCTTGTGTGGGTGCCCTCCTCAGACCTTGCCAGAAATGTCAGAGCTGCTTTCTTGATGGTCTCATATAGTCTTTCCATTGATCTGCTGACAGGGTAATTAGAGGGGGCGGGGCTAGGGTCTCACTATATGTTCTTGGTTGGCCTGAGACTTGTTATGTAGACCAGGTTAGCCTTCAAATCATAGTATCCAGTTTCTTCTGCCTAAGTGGTGGGATGAAAGCTGCCTGCCAGCACACCAGCTCCTGTGTGATTTCAGCGTCCACCTGGCATCAGAAGCTATACAAAGGACTAGGAGCTTAGGAGATGGCTGACGCTCACACCTTACCATCGAGATGAATTTAGGACACACATTTTTTTAAATCAAACCTAATTTCCCTTCAGCAGAGTTTCTCAAAGAGCAACCATCACAATTACCTGGAGGGCTTGTTAAATCACTGACTATTGAGCCCCGCCTTCTTAGTGAGTCATAGGCCCTATAATGAATAAAAGGATCTATGTCTCAGGTGGGTGGGGTGGCACACGCCTTTAACCCTGCACTGGGGAGATAAAGACAATCAGATCTCTATGAGTTCAAGGCCAATCAGGTCTACTTATACTTAGTGAGTTCTGGGATAGCCAGGACTACATATGAGACCCTATCTCAAACTTTACCCTGCCATTCACTAGCTATATAACATTAGACAAACCATTTCCTTTTCCTGTTTTCCCTTTTTCTCTTGTGTAAAATGGTGGTGATGTAGTAGTTACACCACTGGCTGTTGTGAACATTAAAAGAATTATTAAAACTTTAGACCAAAGCCCACAGGGACAGGAGCACAGGAGCAGCTGCTATCGGTTTCTAGCTGCCTCTCACACCATAAGCTCCTAAAAGATGGATCATATCAGATATGTCTCTGCCTCATTCGCTGTTAAGCAAATATGTGCCTATGATAATTAGTAAATTTGGGTTTAGCTGAATTAAATAAAGCAAAAAATAGAGCAAGAAAACACAGGAAGAAACCCAAAACAACGTTTAGAAATAGCAGGACCTTTGCCTGGGTTAAGTGAGTGAGAAGGACAGCATTCTCTAAGCACCAGAGTCTCCCGGTCTCCTTCTGTTAAGGCTCAGCCTTGTGTTTATTTTAAGGAATGGAACTGGTCACTTCTTTGACTGATCTCCAAAGTATATGGTGGCCACTCTGGCCCAGCTGTCAGGGTTTTTCTGCCGACTGCCCTCATCATTAGGAGTTCTACTCTCAGCTAAGAAAAGGGGTAAAAGGAAATTCAGATAGTTCTTGGGTTTTCAGGCTGACAAACTCAGGGCCTCTGGTTTTTAACTATTATATTGTGTGTGTGTGTGCTCACACCATAGCACATAATTGGAAGTTAGAGGACAACACAGGTCACAGTTATCAACTACAGGTCATGAAACTCAGCAGCAGGTGCTTTTGCCACACTGGGCCATCTTCTTGGCCACGCAGTAACTCATAATATACATTCCTGGAAATTTACTGGCTCACTCTCTCCCCCATTCAATCATTGCGTTTTAGTCCACTGCTAACACACTGAGGGCCTACCATTTGTATGTATCAGTCTAATCATCTTTCCCCTCACAGCTTCTTAGAATTGAAACAAGAAAAATGACAAAAAGAGAAAAAAATTGTATCCCCATCTGTGCTTTCCTCTTCTAAACATTAAAAACATTGTAGAATACAGACACTGCGGTACGTGACCACACTCCTAGCACTCATGAGGTTGAGGGGATGAGAATCTGTTGAGCCCAAGAGTTTGCTACTAGCCTGGGCAACAAAAACCCCTATGTGGACGGGGAACAAGGAAAGAAAAAGGGGGAGAGAGAAGAGAATGAGAACAAAGAAACCATAGTGAGTACATGGAAAAAGTCAAGGAAATAAGTAGTAATTGACTAGTAATAACTAATTAGGAGCAATGATGATAAACTATCCAGTTTGATCAAGAAATAAACATGGAGAAGTTTGTGGTTTGGATTAGGAAGTGCATCTGATCTAGTAAAAAGCCACATTCAAAAAAAAAAAAAAAAAAAAAAAAACGGAGTAAAGGAGAGAGACCAAGTTCCTCAATGCAAACACAAGCTAAAGCAGTAGTGACTGCTGGGCTTAACGATGCAGCCAGGCTTAAGCATCAACCCCCAACCCCCAGATCTTTATACTCCAGACGAACAAAGATACAGACGAACAAAAATACAAGGATAGATTTGAGTTAACACCACAATTTCGAAAAACAACACAGATGGTAATTTCAATGAAGCCTCCAGTATAATGACAGAAACACATGGGTGGATCACAAGAACTGTAAAATGAGTCTAATCCAGCCTAAGATATTCAGGGTAAGTTTCCTAGAGGCATGGGAGTAATGAGCAGAAATTAACCAGGCAAGGGAGTGATAAGAGAAAGGTGTTAGCAGAGGGTGCAAAGGTCAGAATCAGCACATACCATGGGAACCATCAGTGTTACTGATGCCCTAACACAAAGACATAAGCAAAGCACTGAGAAATAACCTCTATCCCCTACCCACTAGCCTCGGTCAGGGGAGGGGCTGCAAAGGCAACAGGAGCTGTCCCTGGTTCTGACACTCAGGCTGGAAATAAATGACTCACAACAAAACATGGCTTCCGCAACATACCTGTCCCCAAACCGTGAACTCAGCCTGGCAAGATAGGAGAATCTAGAAGCTTTGGAAAGGCTAACTCTGGGAAGAATGGTTAAATCCAGAAACATTTTAGTCTAGGAATGATTACTCTGCTACTGAAATTTAGGCTCATTCTTCACATCTGACTTCTCAGTAACAGCTCTGTGATGTCTCTGAAGACTCCAGGGCTCAACATCCCCAACTTTGAAATGCTCAGATCTGAGGAGACTCACAGCACACTTCAGCATATGTTCAGTATATGAAAACCTCACGTTTGTTATATCAGATACCAGTGCAAACAACCATACCAAAGACTGGGCTGTGGCAAAAGACGACAAAATAGAAATCACTTAGGGTTAAGCTATAGAAAAATCAGAGAAAAACATCTACCCCTTCAACAGACACAGATGCATAAACTTATTTTCTCAAGTGAATCCCAAAAGTGGTAGTAAACAATAGGCTATCTTAACCATTTAGGAAACGTGAAGGAACAACTTAACTTCCTTTCTTGTTGTTCTCTCTTCTCTCTTCTATCTGTCCTGCCCCATCATTTCCATGAGATCCAGCTGTAAGACATTTTCTCAACTAGTGATCAAGGGGGGAGGCCCAGCCCATTGTGAGTGGTACCATCCCTGGGCTGGTAGACCTGGGTTCTATAAGAAAACAAGCTGAGCAAGCCAGGGGAAGCAAGCCAGTAAGTTACATCCCTCCATGGCCTCTGGATCAGCTCCTGCCTACTGACCTGCTTGAGTTCCAGTCCTGACTTCCTTTGGTGATGAACAGCAATGTGGAAGTGCAAGCTGAATAAACCCTTTCCTTCCCAACTTGCTTCTTAGTCAAGATGCTTTTGCAGGAATAGAAACCCTGACTAGGACAAATTGGTACCAGCATAGTGGGGTATTCCTGTGACAACCTGACCATGTTTTGAGGAGGACTGTGGAAAGACTTTGGAACTTTGAGTTAGAAGAGTCATTTCAATGTTAAGGCTCTGTGAGATATTCTGTGGGAGCTTGGAAGATAATATTGAGAAGATGGAGGCCTGGCTTATGAAATTTCAGAGGGAAGATTAAAGACTCTTATCAGGGCTATTGCTGTTTTGATAATGAAGATTCTGTGGTTTTGGTTAGCTGGGGCTGAAGAATCAGCTGTGATTAACAAGATACCAGAACTACTAAAGCAAAACCTTTGCATTACTGGGACTATCAGTGCTGGTCAGGTGGAGCTAAGAAATTAGTGGTGATTAAGAAGAGACCAACATCACTGAGGTGAAATCTTCTGGGATGTGTTTCCTGAGAGCACAAAGAGGCTGTGTTCCAGATATAGCCAAGGCTGTACCTCATGATGTAGCTGGGCTTGGCAATGTGTAAGAGTCACCCGGGTGGTACTGGTTTTGAAGGAATGAAGAGGTCATGGAGAGTAGCTGAGGCTCGGCACTGTGAGAAGCCATTGAAGGCCATTAATGAAGGTGCAGCCTCAGCTGCAATTAGTGCCCCAGGACTGACAGTAGTGTTTGGGAGATGCCAGTACCATGAGATGACCACCAAGAACAGCAGCGGCAGGGGAGAATACGCAGCTGGAGCCTAAAAGACAAGGCGTGTGCTACAAAGGACAGAGCTGGAGAAGTGACCCAAGCCCTTGAAGGAACCAAGAAATTCGTAAGTGGATTCCCAGACAGTGGATAGTTAAGAGATTGGTTTTGCTTTTGACTGTGACTGTGCCCTGATAGTTTTCCCACTTGAAGGAAGAAGTGGAGCTCACGTTTAAAAGACTTTGAGTTGTAATAATACTTTGATTTTTAAAAGAGACTGGATATTTTAAAGACATTGCAATTTTAATATATAAGAATTTGTAAAGACTGTGAGACTCTTAAGGTTATTTAGATCTTGGAGATGAACAAGAAAGTAAGGATTGAGGCTTAATAGTGATGTTTATGTGTCAAGTTGACAAGGGGTCAATTGTACTGGCTGGTTTTGTGTCAACTTGACACAAGCTGGAGTTATCACAGAGAAAGGAACCTCAGTTAAGGAAATGCCTCCATGAGATCCAGCTGTAAGGCATTTTCTCAACTAGTGATCAAGGGGGGAGGGCCCAGCCCATTGTGAGTGGTACCATCCCTGGGCTGGTAGACCTGGGTTCTATAAGAAAGCAGGCTGAACAAGTCAGGGGAAGCAAGCCAGTAAGTGACATCCCTCCATGGCCTCTGCATCAGCTCCTGCTTCCTGACCTGCTTGGGTCCCAGTCCTGACTTCCTTTGGTGATAAACAGCAATATGAAAGTGTAAGCTGAATAAACCCTTTCCTTCTCAACTTGCTTCTTGGTCATGATGTTTTTGCAGGAATAGAAACCCTGACTAAGACAACTACATATTCAATTATTTAAAATACATTGGCATTGATATCAGTATAATACTCAAGGAAGTAATTTGATAACATTCATCAATAGTCAAACAATTTTTCTACTCCTTGACTTAAAAGTCCATCTACTACATATTGAAACACAAATATAAGTGTGTATAAGGGTAAATATAGGTAAAATCTTAGATCTACTGCATACAAGACATGTGGTAGTACTGGGAAAACCACAGTACTACCAAAATTTTTAATTTGCATAGGTAACAAATATCAAGAAATACAATTAAGGGCTAAAGAGATGACTCAGTGGTTAAGAGCACTGACTGCTCTTCCAGAGGTCCTGAGTTCAAATCCCTGAAACCACATGGTGCCTCACAACCATCTGTAATGGGATCTGATGCTCTCTTCTGGTGTGTCTGAAGACAGCTACAGTGTACTTATATATAATAAAATAAATCTTTAAAAAAACACAATAGAGAAAATAGAAATACAAAATAGATATAAAAGAAATTTCAAACCATTAGGTAAGATGTCTATATGATGACTAAAGAGATTGAATCAGTAGGCAAGAATCTTCACACACACCAATACACACACACACAATGTTGCAGGCAAGTTCTGCCAAATGTTGGAAAAAGTGAGAGATCGCTGTATATACATTTTGGTGAAAACTGTGTTACAAAATAGTATAATAGTTCCTCTATCCATATATTATCTTACCCAAATCAGGAGGATTGTACAAGAAAGGAATGTTGTAGGGCAGTGTCGTTTACCACAGAAGGTTGCAGAAGAACAGACTCCAAGTCTGGAACTGTACTTTAATTTTGGTTTTAAACCAGGGTCCCCTAGGTAGCCCAGGTTGGTCCCAAACTTGCAATCTTCCTGACTTGTCCTTCAAGAGGTGAGATTACAGATAGAATAAAAGCAAAATCATAGCTGAGTGTAGTTACCTATGCCTGGGACAGCAGCACTCGGCAGGCAGATGGGATCATAGCAAGTCGATAAGTCTGGTTTAAACAGGAAGTTTTAGGCCAGTCAGGACTATAAAGCAAGTCCCTGATTTTAAAAAGTTAAATGAATAGAATTTTATCAAGCTTGATCTAACCCAAGAATATAAGGGTGATCCACTATTAGGTGATCTATAAATGTCAGGCTGAATGACCATATGATCCACTCAATTATAGGAGAATCACTTAATAAAATCCAACCCCTACTCACAAACAGAACTATCTAAGCAAACTAGAATTGTGGGGGTTTCTTAAACAGGATAATTATCAAAGCCTTATAGCAAATACTCAAAATTAATATTGTAGGTAATGAAAAATGGAACAAATACAAATGAAATAAAATTAACATGATACTGTGGGACTTGTCCAAGCCTGCATCACTGGTACAATCAGCTCTCAGATGTTCATCATCTAGATATCAGAATAAAAAAAACCAAATTCCTTTTCTTTTCTTCAAACAAGGCTGTTCTAGAATTCATTATAACCCAGGCTGGCCTTGAAACGATTCTCCCGTCTCAGTTATCAGAGTGCTGAATTTACAGGTGTGAGCCACCATACCTGAATTAAGTGGTTTGTTCTTTTAAAGATTTGTATGTTTATCTCATGTATGTGGGTACACTGTCACTGTTTTCAGACACACCAGAAGAGGGTATCTGATCCCATTGCAGATGTTTTGAGCCACTGTGTGGTTGCTGGGAATTGAACTCAAGACCTCTGAAAGAGCAGTCAGTGCCCTTAACCACTGAGCCATCTCTCTAGCCCTAAGCATGTTTTTAAATTCAGTGAGTGTGTCTGTGCATGTGTGCATACATGTACACACATCAGAGTATGTGTGGAGGCCAAATAACTTTTAGAAGTCAATTCTCTCCTTCTACCATTTGGGGTTTAGGCATCAAACGGGCTTGGAAGAATGAGCCATTTTGCTCATTATTATTCTTAATAATAAACATTAGAAAGAATATTTTCAAAAAATGGTGATGATGATAATAACAACAAAAACACTAGAAAGCCATGTATGGTGGTTGCTGCACACGTGTAATCCCAGCACTGGGGAGACAAAGTTAAGAGGTGTAGTGGCTATTCCTGGTTGTCAACTTAACCATATCTGGAATAAACCACAATCCAGATTTGGGAGGCCCACCTTTGATCTTGAGGCATAGGGACTAAGAATCTTAGGACACTGAGGCAAGGAGATCACTGAGCTCAAGGTCATATGGGACAAGCAAGTCCCAGATCCAGGTGTGGTAGTACATACCTTTAATCCATAAATTCTTAAAAGATTATATATAGCCAGACTAATGAAAAGATTAATATTTTTAAAACCCAGTGCATTAGGCAGATAACTTCTCTAGATATGGTAGTGATACTAAGAAAATCAAGACCATGAGCAAGGCAGTGGTGGTACACACTACTAATCCCAGCCCTTGGAAATTCAGGCAGGTGGATCTGAGTTCAAGGCCAGCCTGGTCTACAGAGCAAGTTTCAGGATAGCCAGGGAGACACACACACACACACACACACACACACACACACACACACACCCTTTACCTCAAAAAAAGTTTGAGACTTTATATGGGCTACATAATGGGATTGTTTCAGATATATAGATAAATAGATAGATAGATAGATAGATAGATAGATACATACATACATACATACATACATACATACATAGATCTAACTAGACATCATAGTATAAACCTTCAATCCCAGCAGGCAGAGGCAGGGGTAATCTGTCTAAGTTCCAGGTCAGTCAGGGTTACATAGTAAGACCCAGGCTCAAATGAATGAGTGAGTGAGTGAGTGAACCAAACATGGCTGGGCTGTAGCTGATAAGAGGACTCTGCCTGCTATGCACAAACCTTGGGTTTGATCCCCAGCAAGGCATAAACTGGGCATAGTGACACATGTCTACAATCCCAGCACTCAGGAAGACAGGAGGACCAGAAGTTCAAGGCCATCCTCAAATATACAGAGTCTGAGGCCAGTGTGGGATACTCAAGATTCTGTCTCAAAACAAAAACCAACCAACCAGATGAAAAAAAATAATAGCAATATTAATTTATATTGGCAATATAATTAAGATATAAGAACATGCAGAAACTAATTTTTTTTAAAAAAAATGAACTCAGGACCTCTGGAAGAGCAGTCAGTGCTCTTAACCACTGAGCCATCTCCCCAGCCCCATTTTGGTTTTTCAAGACACGGTTTCTCTGTGTAACAGAGCACTTGCTATCCTGAACTTACTTTATTAGAGACCAGAATGTCCTCGAACTCACAGAGATCTGCCTGCCTCTGCCTCTTGAGTGCTGGGATTAAAGGGGTGCACTACCACACCCAGCTGTGGTCTGCTTTCTTATACCACAAAGAACCAACTGCCCATGGATGGCACAGTCCCATCCCATGAAATGGGCCCCTCCTGCAGCAATAGTTAGTCAAGACAATACCTCACCAACTTGCTTCTAAGGCCATCTTATGGGAGGCATTTTCTCAAGTAAAATTCCTTCTTCCCAGATATCTAGGTTTGTGTCAGGTTGATAAAAACCAACCAGCACAAGAGAGATAGGAAGGACCGTGGGGTGACTATGCTGAAAGTGTATAATGTGCACGTGTGACGGTCTCATTATGGGGTCTGAAGAGATGAGTAAGTGGCTAAGGGCACTCAGTGCTCTTGCAGAGGATCTACGTTCAACTCACAACACCTACATGATAGCTCACAACCGTCCTTAACTCCAGTTTCAGGGGATCCAACACACTTGGTCTCTGAGGGTACCAAGCACATGGGTGGTATATAAACATGCATGCAGACAAAACACTTACACGCCTAAAATAGATAAGTAAAAATCTCATTATGAAATACATTATTCCATATGATTAATATATGCTAATAAAATGTCTTTGAATGGCAAGAGAGATAAATATAATAAAAATAATTATGTAAGAAATAATTACCAAAAATGTATTGGAAGACATTAAGGTCCTAAGTAAGTGTTGAAGAAAGGAGACAACTTGCCAGTGTGTGTTGTAAAATTGGTTTACTGTCAGTAGAACAATAAAGTCCCTTTGTGTTTATGTATACACAGTGTGACAAGATTCTTTGTTTCCTTTGAGATGAAGCAGTTGTGACTACAGGCATCTGCCACTGCACCTGCCTGACAATCTGATTTTAAAAGGTTTTTACAAATGAGGCTCAAGAGATGGCTCGATGGCTAAGAACACTTGCTGCTCTTCCGGCGGACCCAAATTCGGTTCCCAGCACCCACATGAGGCAGTTTACAGCTGCCCGTAACTGCATCTCCAGGAGATGCTCTGCCTTCTAACTTCCATGGGCACACACAAATAAAAGTCAAACTAAATCTCTTTAAGGATGCACAGAAATGAGCCAGCTACGACCTCAGGAGACTTAAGCAAGTTAGCTCTGAGTTCAAGGACAGTGTGAACTACTTAAGTGAGTTCCAAACCAGCTTGGGCTGCAGATGGTGAGACCCTCTCAGAAGTCAAAACCAACCAACCCTAAAATAATGCATTTACAATGCAAAACAGTAGATACATAAAAAGAGTAAGGCAGAAAAACCGGACTACTAGGTATCAAATCCTATTATATAACTCTAGTATTAAGATATGGGGTAGGAGCCTAAAATTACATAAGATGGCTAGTGCAATTAAATACATCAATTACCTCTCAACCAGATGAGATACCTTCCAAGAATGCCTGGAAATGCCCAAAGAATTGAAACCCATACATATTGTTTTCACACACACACACACACACACACACACACACACACACACACACACACACACCTTTGGTAAAATGTATAAGTTAATTAGATACAGTAAGAGATGAACAACAAAAACATCATAAAACAATTTTAACAGTCTGCTGTAACAGTTATGTACATGTGTTCTCCTAGCTGCCCATCATTATCCTATTATACGTTACCTTTTCACATAAAGAAGCACTTTATCGGCTCCCCTTTGGGAGATGTGAACCTTCAGCACCACTGCTCTGTACACTGTGGCCATTGTTACTCGAAATAAATACGAGCATCCCAAGACCAATAGTCAATCTAATATCAGAGAAGACCACCAGGTGATGAACTGGTAGGTAACCTACACAGAACACAAACACGGGCAGACAGGGCTAGTCAGAGATGCCCATCTTGCAGGCTAAACAGAGCAATGTCTATGTGAATGGTGTGCAATTTCAAACCTATGCCTTTTGTTTCTAGTTTGTTTGCTTGGCTGGGTTTTGCAGCATTGGAAATAGAACCCAGAGGCTCAGCAATGCTGCTCTACACTGCGCTACACTGCCAGATCTTTTTTTTTTTTTTTCTGAGACAGAGTTTCACTAAGCTGACCAGGTTGGTCTAGCATTCACTCTGTAATCTTGTGGTTTTTTTGTCTCAGTATCCCCAGGTCTGTGCCACCAGAACCAGCTTGAAAACTCCAATTTAATATTGTCACACTGTGGATGACAGGTTAACCTACACCATGGGAGATAAGATAGGAGATAAGGGAGACTATAGTTCAAAGTCGAGAAACAGACCTTTCATGAATAAAAGGGATACTGGTGTGGCCCAAGTGGCAATACAGACACCAGGCAAGGGACAGACTAACCAGTAACAGGACCAGGCAACCAGCTGTTTATAGATACAGAAATCATTAAATTAGAGCCCTGCTTAGTCCACACACAAAATCCTGAATAATGTGTAAAGAAAAATGTGTAAGACACCAAGGTGAGGAAGAATTCCTAAGCACAAGGAGATGCTAATCATTCAAAAAGAGAATCTGGGAAGGACTCTTCAAAGGGTAAGAGCACTCACTGTTCTTCAAGGGACCCGAGTTTGTTTTCCAGTGCTCATCTAGGGGCCCGTAACTGCCTACAGCTCAAGTCCAGGGGGATCTGATGCCTCTGGCTTCTACACAGATACATAGATACACAGCACAGACAGACACACACACACACACAATTAGAAATAAATGTTTTTAAAGTCTTAAAAAAGACTATTAATACAACTATATTAAAATTTGGAGTTCAAATTCATTAATAAATACCAAAAATAAAAGGGAAGACAAGGGCTGGAGAGATGGCTCAGCGGTTAAGAGCACTGACTGCTCTTCCAGAGGTCCTGAGTTCAATCCCAGCAACCACATGGTGGCTCACAACCATCTTCTGTAATGGGATCCAATACCCCCTTCTGGTGTGTCTGAAGATAGCTACAGTGTACTTACATACATAAAATAAATAAATCTTTAAAAAAGGGGGAGGGAAGACAAGGTAAAAATGGAGAACATTTGCAATATATTAAATAAACAAATAATGTAGATAGATAGATAGATAGATAGATAGGTAGATAGATAGATAGATAGATAGGCAGACAGATATTGAGAATTATAGGGGCTGGAGAGGTAGCTCAGCAATTAAGAGCATTGACTACTCTTCCAGAGGAACCAGGTTCAATTCTGAGCAAGCACTTGGCAGCTCACAACTGTCTGTGACTCCAGTTCCAAGGAACCCGACACCCCCCAGGAACACAGACAGAGATGCAGGCAAAACACCAATGCACAAAAATAAAAATAAATAAGTAATTAAAAAAAAAAAAGAATTACAAACCAGTAGAAGGCAACTGTGTTATTTGAAGGAAGCAAACAAATTGTTACAGATGGCTGTGTCATGGAGAAAGAACTATAAAGTTCAAAGGTTGGGGGTGGCCTGTGGGTAAAGCACTAGGCACACAGGCACGAAGTCTACAATTTGGATACCCAGAACCCATACAAATGCCTGCATGGCAGCCACCTGTAATTTCAGTACTTAGAAGGAAAAAACAGAGACTCTCCAAAGCAAACTGGCTGGCCTAGCCACATCCGACTCCTGGAGTCCAGGACAAGTCAGTGCTCTTCCACACCTGGCCCATTTCTCCAGCCCAACAAAGTACATCTGTTTTAAGAATACGAATGTATACAATCAATAAGACAAAAAAAAAAAAAAAAAAAAAAAAGCAAAGGGGAGGCTGGAGAGTTGGCTCAGCTGACAAGAGCACTTGTTGATCTTGCAGAAGAACCACGTTTATTATTTCCTAGTACCCTTACAGTGGGTCATAATTATCCATAACTCGGGATCTGATGCCCTCTTCTGACATCTGGAGGCACCAGACACACACATACAGACATATGTACATGATTACATTTGGGTAAAACATTCATGCACATAAAATAAAATATATACATGTAAGAAGAAAATCAAGAAAGCTAGAGGCATGGCTCAGCATATCTGAGAGTGTTCACTGCCCCTGCAGAGGACCCCAAGGTCGGTTTCCAGTGCCCACATCATTAGGTAGTTCACAGCCCATCTGTAACTCCAGCTCCAGGGCATCCAATGCCCTACAGACACCTACATGCACATCAAATACACAGAGATACAAATACATAGACAAATCAAAAATATTAAAAAGCAAAGAAATGGGAAACGGAAATTCAAGATTACAGTTACAATGGGAAGAGAATGGAACCAGATTAAAAATGAATTCATGCAACACTTTAAAAGGTAAAGGCACAAAACATAACAAAAGTAGTGTTTGCTTTCTTTCTGTCCACCGGGAAAGAACTGTGACTAATACTGATTCTCACCTTATTTTGCTTTACAATGTTCATGAGATAAATATTCTTTGGCTTGACTTTAGACAACTAAATTGGTTTCCCTAAACCTTTATTTTCTGTAAGGGGGTGGGGAGGAATGGTTTCCATATTCATAGAGTTGATGAAAAAATACTGCATTTATTAAATAAGACTCCGAGAATGGGAAGAGATTTTAAAGAAAACAGAATAAGTAAAAGATTTGTAAAAAGGCATCCACTAGACTCCATCTGACCAACAGAAGATCCACTTCAGGAGAGAAGAGGGGCTTAAAAGGGGGGGGGGGGGAAGCAAGAAGAAATAAGCAACGACAACAAAAAGTCTTTCTCAGATATCTCTCCCACCCCCCCACCCCCCCACCCCCAGGTTAGGCTTCTCTGTATAACAGAGCCCTGGCTATCCTGGACTCACTTTGTAGACCAGGCAGGCCTCAAACTTACAGAGAAAGGTTGCCTCTGCCTCCAGAGTGCTGGGATTAAAGGCGAAAATCACCATGCCTGACTTTCTTAGCTCTTTCTAATTAAGAAGCATTCTGCATCCTGAATATTGCGAAGCAAGGATCAAAGCGGGTAGAACAGACAAAGACCAGTCCTCCCCACCCGCCTACAGGGTCTTTCCCATGCTCAGGAGCTCCCTTTCCAACAGCTTCAGCACTTCAAACAGAAGAGTTTAAGTCACTTGCCTGACTGCGTCCTTGAGTGGATGGCTTGAGACAAAGGGCCACCCAGTTATGAGGGTCCAGGAAGACAACTCGTTAGCGTCGAGGGAGCCTTTCCACACCGCGTGCCTTTCGCCAGGCTTACATTCCCCACCAGGCATGTGATTGGTGAGCTGAGGGGGGAGGGCGGGAGTAGGGAAATGAGCATGCGCCATCTAGCCCCGCCCTTCCTCCCTAATCACAGCTCTTTTTGACTCTGTGAAAGCCAGTGTTCCTAACAGGGCTTAATTGCCATTCAGCAGACTTGTGTTTAAAATGTAAAAGATGTTTTAATTAGTTGCCTAATAAGTTAATTACATTAAATAAAAGCAAAGGGCTTGGAAAATGGTTCAGTGTTTGTTGAATAAGCGTGAAGACCTGCATTTCATCCATATTACCCACAAGTACACTGGTCTCTTCTTCTTTTCTTTTTTCCTTTTATTGGATATTTTTAAATTTGCATTTCATATGTTATCCCCTTTTCCGGTTTCCCCTCTGGAAACCCCATATGCCATCCCCCCTCCTCTTGATTCTATGAGGGTGTTCATCCACTACCATCTCTCCTGCCTCCCCTCCCTGGCATTCCCCTACACTGGGGTATCCAGCCTTCACAGAACCAAGGGTCTCTCCTCCCATTGATGCCCATCCTCCACTACATAGTGGCTGGAGCCATGGGTTCCTCCATGTGTACTCTGGTTGGTGGTTTAGTCCCTGGGAGCTGTGGGGGTGAGTCTGGTCTTTTCTTAACCACAGCTGATTTCTCAGACTCAGCTAACTAACATCAATTTGTCCCAACAAAACAAAGGTTTCACTTCAATGGCACTGACCCCTTGTTAATCACAGTTGGTTCTTTAGCCCCAGCTGATTAGAAACCAGGTGTTTTTAATATAAAATGCCATAGAGGCAAGCAGAGGGAGTATTTCTTCCCTCTGAAATGTCACATGCCAGGCCTCTGTCATTCGCATTTCTTTCAGCATTCAGAAGCTCCCACAGAACAGCCCACTAAGCACTCAGTAGCTTTTCCAGCCCAAAGTTTCAAAGTTCTTCCAAAAGTGCCTCCCTCCCCCCAAAACAAAACATGGTCTGTCACAGCGATATCCTCTGATCCTGGTACCGATTTCCACCCTAGTTTGCTCTCCATTGCTGTGATAAAGGTTTGGACAAAAAGCAACTTGGGAAAGGACCAGATCACAATCCACTGTTGAGAGAGGGCAAGGCAAGAACTCAAGAGTGAAGGGCAGGAACCTGGAGGCAGGAACTGAAGTGGAAACCAAGAAGAAATGCTGCTTAGTGGCTTGCCCTCATGGCTTGCTCAGTCTGCTTTCTTAAACAACCCAGGACCACCTGCCCAGAGGTGGCACTGCCCACAGTGGGATGAGCCCTCCCCCCCCCTCAATCATAGATCAAGAAAAGGGGCTCACAAGCATGATTTCAGGTCAATCCAATGAGGCAGTTTCTCAATTAAAGTTCCCAAGGGGGCTGGAGAGATGGCTCAGTGGTTAAGAGCACTGACTGCTCTTCCAGAGGACCTGAGTTCAAATCCCAACAACCACATGGTGGCTCACAACCATCTGTAATGAGATCTGATGCCCTCTTCTGGTGTCTGAAGACAGGGACAGTGCACTCATACATAAAATAAATAAATAAATCTTTAAAGTTCCCTCTTCCCAGACAACTCTAGCTTGTGTCTAACCGGCCAGCACAGTGGCATTATAGACAAAGCTATAAAGTAAAAATAAGTTACTAAAACCTTGTTAGTGCAGTAGTGTACATGGTATAGCACTCTGCAGTAAAAATGAGCACACTCTCAGTTACGTGCAACAACACAGGCAAACACCATAACCATAACGTTGAGGGAATAAGCCAAAACCAATAGGCTCCATTTATATATATTTCAAAACAAGCAAAATTCCTATGAGTTCCACCAAGTCAAGATAGCTTGACTGTTGTGGGCTGAAGAGATGACTTAGAAGGTAAGGGTGCTTACTGTTCTTACAGAGAAACCAGGTTTAGCTCCAAGTCTAACTTTAACTCTAGTCTCAAGGTGGATCTGATGACTTCTTTTGACCTCCACAAGCACTTGAATGCACATGGTACACATAAACTCAGGCAGGTACACACACACACACACACACACACACACAAACACCCACACACATTAATTAATGAATTAATTATTTTAAAGATGATGGCTATCTTGGTTTGTTTACAGCTTAGGCTGTCCTTAAACTCAGCATGTGTGCCACAGTGCAAGCCTATGTGTACCTATGCCCACATATAAATGAATATATGTAATAGTTGTAAAGATCTAGGAGTTAGAGTGTGGTTCAGTCATTGAGCACTTGCCTACCATGTATAAGGCCAGCCATGGGTTCAAACCCCAGAACTGTGAAGAAGTCAACACAAAATCTGAAAATGTCCGTTTGAATTTGCAGCAAGGGAGCTGGGTAAGTGTGATGGAAGCTCTATCTGAGGCTGAAGAGATCTAAGGGATCTCTAGGACAGACCCAGCTAGAGGATCAGGTGTGAAGGGAAAGGATTAAATCTGAAATTGTATACAGTGAAAAAGTGGATCCCGTCTGCAGAAAGAGAAAGGACTGAGCACGCATGTGCACTGGAGAAGGGGGTGGGGACAAGGGACACTGGAAACACTGAACAGAAATGAATACTTGATAGAAGACTGTGAGGGAAGTGGAGGGAAAGATCCCACATGTAAACAGAAAAGCTAGAAACAGAAGAGACTAACTATAGTCTAACTTAATTTTTTACGTGTGTGTGTGTGTGTGTGTGTGTGTGTGTGTGTGTGTGTGTGTGTGTGTTGGCAGAGGTTAGAGGACAATTTACAAGTTACAGGAACTGGTTCTTTCCTTCCACTATTTAGGTTCCTGAGGTGGAACTCACTACATAGACCAGGCTGGCCTTAAACTTGTGGTGAGCTTTCTGTAGCTGCTTCCTGAGTACTTGTATTTTAAATGTGCAACACACCTGGCAAGAAATCCTTTTTTCTCTCAGATTTTAGGACAACCGGTTCTATCTCTGTCTCATCCTTGCTCTTCTCTTGTCTACCTTTGTCTGTGTTCCTCAGGACTCTGTGTGCGTCATCTCATCGGCATGGACGTTCGAATGGTTTCTATCAGCACTGACATACTGATGTGTCTGCTCTCTTTCTCCTGTCCAAGTGACTGGCCCTCAAGTCCAACGTGCCTGAAACTAAACCTATGCTCTTCCTCCTTCCCATAAACCTGCTGTTTCCCTACGACCTTCCTCTTGGTGGCGCTCTCCTTTACCCATCTACCCAGACCAGAGGCTGAGATCCTCCTAATGACATCTACCCACCTCTTTCCCTTCTACATCTGCTCAGCCACGGAGGCCTCATCTCCATTCCTTCTAACTGCAACTCACACGGCTCAAGTCCGGGTTTTTTTTTTTTTTTTTTTTTTTTTTTTTTTGCTTGCAAAATTTACAAAAAGCCTTGAACTTCTCTTAAGCAGAATCTCAGCTTCCAGCTGCCACAATATTCTTGCCAGCAAAACCAGTATGGAGCAGAATGTGTGCGTGTAAGAAGAGCATTTCTAAAGTCCTTAAAATGCCTTTCAAGTCTTGCCTAAGAATCCCGGGCTGAGGTCATAGCGTGGGTGGTACAGTGCTTGAAGAGCACAGGAGGTGGTGAGGTCAATCGCTTTGCACTACGTTAAAAAGACAAACAAACAGAGCAAAGCAAAGTAAAACGTGGTGGTGGGGGGAAGTATGAGACGGTTCCGCTGCCAGAGTATACACCGCTCTTAACGAGGACCTGAGTTTCATCCCCAAGCACCCTCATTAGGCATCTCACAGCCCTCCTGGAACTGCTGCGCCAAGGAATTTTGGAGCCCTCTTCTGGCTTCCAGCACCTTTGTGGGAAGAATGCTAAAAGGTCGACTTCCAAGAAGAAATAAGCCAACACCTGCCATGCTGTACAATAGAGCTCTTGTGCTAACTCCAGACACCTGAAACTCTGAACCTGGCGATAGTCACCTAATCTGCTCCTAGTAGCCATCATTCCATTCTACTTCTAGACCAACTATTTTATGTTCTGCACACAGGTGAAGTTATACCGTGCTTGCCTGTCTGTGCCCAGCCAGTTTAAAGTATTCTCCTTCATTCCCATCCACATTGTCAACAAGACAGGATTCCACCCATTAAAAAAAAAAATCATGTGCACCAAATATATGTGTATGTTTGTGCACTAAGTGTATGTGTATGTCTGAGCCCGGGAGAGGGCAGCAAAGGATCTCCTGGAACTGGAGTTACAGATGACTGTGAGCCACTTTGTGGTTGCTGGGAAGTGAACCTGGAAGAGCAGTCAGTGCTCTTAAGATCACTGAGCCAACTCTCCAGCCTTCAGCCATTCTTTCCATGGCTGAATAGGTTTTTATACCACTGTATTTATATGAACTTGTTATGTAGGCCATGTTGGGCTTAAAACTCATAGCAATCCCTCTGCCTCACAAACTCATCAGTTCTAGGAAGCAGTCCTTGGGCCAATGAGGTGGCACAGTGAGTGACAGTGTTTCTGCCAAAGCTGATGACTTGAGGCTGACTCCCAAGAATCATATTGGTGGAAGGAGAGAACTAACATCTGTTAAGTCGTCCTCAAATTCAGAGAGATCCAACTACAGACTGCCTCTGCCTCCTGAGTGCTGGAATTAAAGGCATGCGCCGCGCCACCACATCCAACTCTTCTGGAAATGTTTCTGAAACAGTTCTAACCATTACTTCTTGCTTGGTAAATTTATAATTGTTTTCTTTTTTTCTTTTTGAAAAATACTTCTAATTTTAGCCCTTTAAAAAAAGAATTATTTTATGTATATGAGTACACTGTAGCTGTCTTCAGATACACCAGAAGAGGGAATCAGATCCCATTACAGATGGTTGTGAGCCACCATGTGGTTGCTGGGAATTGAACTCAGGACCTCTGGAAGAGCAGTCAGCGCTCTTAACCACTGAGCCACCTCTCCAGCCCATTTTATCCCTTCTTCTCTCTAAGAACTTGCCACTAGCTTCCAGAGAACACCAGCACAGTGAAAATTGGAGCCAAAAAAGAGGAAAAGACAGCAGAGGCCCATGCCCTGCAGTGGTGCTGCTCAGTCTGTCCCCCTATTTCCTGGTCACACAGAAGGGACTGGAGTCACTGCTGGCCTTGGTAAGGCCTGTTCCCTCTAACGCTTGTAGATCAGGTAAGGACATTAGCATGATATACAGATGGTATGCCAGGGAGGCCACTCTTCTGAACCACACAGAAAAATGAGATTTCCATA
Organism: Micromys minutus; assembly: GCF_963924665.1. Classification (NCBI taxonomy): domain Eukaryota; kingdom Metazoa; phylum Chordata; class Mammalia; order Rodentia; family Muridae; genus Micromys; species Micromys minutus. The sequence continues at coordinate 41,263,589 of NC_137978.1, forward strand.
TAAAAGGGAGATCTGTCTCCCAAAGGAGGAGTAAAAACAAAACAAAAACAAAAATCCCCACAAAAAAACATATATATCCAGGCTTGGTGGCACATGCCTTTAATCCCAGCACTTAGGAAGCAAAGGCAGTCAGACCTCTGAATTCTAGTCCAGCCTGGTCTACCAAGTGAGTTCCAGGACAGTCAGGGCTACAAGGAGAAACCCTGTCTCAAAAAACCAAACCAATCCAGCGAAGGGTCATTTTCCCAGTGTAGGGGAATGCCGAGGCACTGAGGTGGGAGAGAGAGGTTGGGAGAGGGAGCTCCTTAGGAGGCAATGGTAGGGAAAGGAAGATGGTATTGGCAGAAAGGGGATAACACCTGAAATGTAAATACAGAGAATATGCAATAAAAGAAATAACAAACCCAAACAAACATTTCTAGACAGTTATGATCTGCTATGAGGAAGTAGTGTGCCTAGAGTTATGCATGACCTATCCCCACAGTTGCTAATACTGTAAAGTCTTTCTTGACTGCCATATAGCAGAATAACAGGCTGATTTCTGTTCCGAGAATCTTAAGAATTTTAAGCTCAACAGTAGGTGCAGTGAAGTTAAACAAGCATGTATTCAAATTCTAGATTTGCCACTCAGTGATTACATAGTTAACCTCATGAAAGCTGACTGGCTGGCTTTATTTTTGCCATGCTAGAGACTGGACACATGGCCATATGCACATACTGCACAAATTAACTCCGCCCCCAACCCAGTACTTTTTTTTCTTGAAAATGAAGACTCCACTATCAACCTCAAAGAGCTATTGCTAAGATTAAAGATGCCCCCGATTAAAGCGTCTAACAAGCATTTATGTTAACTGTGCTGCCTCTTCCTCTACCCTACATCTTGTTAGAATGAACTTTTAATCTATTAGGCATGTATCTGTGATGTGTATATGCATATGTGTGGGTGCACATGTATGTACATGTGGAGGCCTGAGGCTAACACTGGAAGTTACTTTCCACATTATTCACTGAGGCAGGGTCTCAAAATAGCCACCAACGTGGCTGATCTAGTTAACCAGCTTGCTCCTGAGATTCCTTGTCTTCACTTAACTGCTGAATTATAAACCATTTTCCATACCCATCTGGCCTTCACGTGGGTTCTGAGAATCTGAACTCTGGTCCTCACGCTTGTGTGGCAGGCATTGTACACACTGAGTGTGCTTTACAGATTCTAGAATGAACTGTTTGAGGAAATTGTAACTCTCTGTGTCCTAAGTATCTAGGTGGAGACTGTATTCATTTGTGATGTATGTTACCTAACATGTAAGTAGAAATTGTGCTGATGGAAAACCAAAACCTCCCTTCTCAGGAGTAGATTGCATGCAGGGCTTTCTCTCCTGATAAACTAAATTCCATGAGAATAAAGTTCAGGTGGGCAAATCTCTGCATTACTGTTATAACTCTTGATTGTGGATATTATGAGCTGGGTGGGCATGGTAGTTCATGTCAGTAATCTTGCCACTTTGGTGACTGAAGTGTGGGTTCATGACCAGCCTGACCTACACAGGGTGACCTTGCCCCCAAAGCAGTCAAGAGACTGGAGACTCCCTGTTTTGGTTGAATTGGGGACATTCTCTAGAGAATTTAGTCATAAATATAAGCATCTGGCCACAGTGTCATCTTAAGACTTTTTTGTTTATTTGCTTGTCTTTGAGACAAGGTCGAGTGATTTGACTGAGAAATGTCTCCCACAGGCATTTGGATTGACTCCAAGATGGTGACATTGTTTAGGGAAGTTATGGAAAGATGCAGCCTTGCTGGAGGACGTTCATCACTGGGAGCAGGCCTTAAGAGTTTACAGCCTCGCCTCATTTCCAGATCACTTTCTGCTTCATGCTTGTGGTTTAAGATGTGGTTTCTTAGCTTCCTACTGATGCTGCCTGCTGCCGTGCTTTTTACACCATGTGGACTCCTTCGAGGACCATATGCAAAGGAAATAAAACAATTCTCCCATAGGCCATTCCTGGTCCTGCTGTTTTAGCCCATCAAAGAGAAGAGTAGCGAAGGGTCCCACCCTAAGGCCTGGGCCAGACTCAGAATCAAATTAATCTTCCTGCTTCAGTCTCCTCAATTGTCAACGTTTCTGTATGTGAAATGTTCCTGGAGTCCTTCACAAATTCCCAAATGGCAATTCCTAAATATAGGGAGACCCAGAAATTAAACACATGTCTCTTTTTTTTTTGTCCAATTCTCAAATAGACAATACTGTTTAAAGTAAGCATGTATGATGCCATTACAGTGTATTCCATATTTATTACACAACTGATAGGAAAAACAACTTTTAGCACAAGAATGCCAATTTATTCCCCTCCCCACTTTTTGAACACATGAACACAACATATCCCTGCAGGCCAAAAACAAACAAACAAACTAACTAAAACCAATAACAATAACAAAAACCTCTGCAAATTTAAACAACCGTTTCCTTATCTCACATAGGGATACAAACCCTTTCTTAATAGCTTAGAAAGTACCTCGTATCGATGGAGACAAACATCCAATCCAAATTAATAAAAACACATTTTAAAACATTACAAGTCCAACAATACAGAAACAGAAATCACACCATTAGTCAGATGCACAAACACAAACATTTCAGCCAGTAGACACAGAAGAAATATGAGTGTCAGTAGGAAGGGATAAGAAAATGGTTGACCAATAAAGATCTTTCCTTTAATTCTTGGAGTTGAAGCAGTATTGATGCCCTTAACCTTTGCTTTCTTAAAGTGAAAGGAGAGCAGCCACCTTGTTACTAAGCAAGAGAATCTTAGATCATATCCATGGAGGACAACCATGGTGGGGTAGAGAGTGTGAGCCTGGTTAAAACAGTGCATTACCTTTTTCCATGGGAAGGAATAGGTAGCTGAACCAGGTAGGTAGGCTTTGATATAAGATACGGGTTGGACACCAGATCCTAAGATACAGACCACTTAGAACATGCCTGCTTGTAAATCATCACCTTTGGAAGCAGCATATAGGATTTATAGTAAGAATGACTGTGGTTCGCCTGCCCAGAACACTGGCTGCATCAAGCCAGCTGCTTCACATTACAAACAGCTCAGGTTTCAACAACTAATAAGACAACAAAACATAATTGGTCCCACATTTGGGTCTTTCCCATTCGTAATGTCCTGTGCTCCCTAGCCCCAAATTGTCATTCTTTAGAGTTGCTACACCAAAATCTTCCAAACTACATGACAGTACCTAAATAGGCTGCATTTAAAAGAACCAAACAGCCTAACACTACTTCTAGAGAATGCACACCTCCCATTGATTGACACATGCATAACATTTCAGTCAGTATTGAGGGGGGTATTTGAATCGCCAACTCTAGTTAAACTATGCATTCAGATTTGCTTGCGATGCTATTACTGTAATTCTGATTCTGCAGTGATCGCCTCTTTACTGTTCAGCCCCTCAGCAAGTTTCCCCCCAGTAATCCTAACTCTTCCATAGTTCTTTCCACTTGTCCAGAGCAACAGCATCACACCCTTATTGGTACTGTTTTCCTAGAAAAGTTGTTCTCCTGGCTTTTCCTCCAGCTCCACATTGATTCACTAGGGCTGCACACCAGGACTGGCAGTAGTCTTTCAGGCATATTGCTCATGGGCAAACCGAGAATCCAACTGGAGGAACGTGGATGCGGTTTCTGGGCACACAGCTTGCTCACTGTTCCATCCTGTGGGAAGATCCCAAGTTTCTTCTGTGCCTTGTTACCAAGAGAGCCCTAGGCACTCCAGCGCAGGTATGGTGCCCTCTGGCTAGCTGCCAACCACCAAGAGTTCACATCACAGGCTCCAGGCAAGCTTTCCTTCTTTTTCCTCCTCCTCTTGGGTCCAGACTGACTATGCTGCAGAGTGTTTTCTGTGCTCTCCCTGAACAGGTGTGAATAAAAGTGGTAGTCAGCCGTTCATCAACATGTCCTGATTTGTATTATCCAAGTGAGGTATTTGCAAAAAAGGAAAATCTCAGGGAACCGACACCTGCTGTCTCTTCATTCCTATGTTGTGCTTCAGCCACAGGACTTGCTTTTTCCCACTGTCTGCAGAGATGAAGGAGGTCTGCACCCATCTTTATGTGCTATAAGACCAGATGGACATTATAAACTCTTTAAGACCAGTCTCAGCAAACACTAGTGGCACTGCTGAGTGGCAGCACACGGAAATGTAAACATTTAATGTATATACACACTTGTTTAAAAGACTGAAGGGAAACAGTGCTTTATATTGCTGGGATTATGAGAGGGCTCCTTTAACAGATTTGGACCTTGAACCAACTAATGAATTCAAGCAAACACCCTTTACCATCTGATCCAGTGTTTCCCACCAATGGTTCCTACACAGAGACTGCAAGATTGGTTTTAGTACATTGTGCTTGTCTCTTCCTCAGCACACTCCTCAGCCATGAGGAGTGTGGCTCTACATAGAGCCTCTTACCTTTTACTCCTTGCCCTTCCAGGTTAGAGTAAAATGTGTGCTGGAAACGGTGAGTGGAACTACCTTGACTATGTAATGCTTGTCCTTTACCAAGTACTATCTACACTAAATACAGAATACATTTCCCCTATGTTCTAACTGACACTTGCTTCACATCAACTCCCTTTGTTTAACAAGAAAAGGAGTCCTGTCTTCCTGTGAGGGAATCTAGAATCTATTACAGAAAGAGGGGAAAAAATCATCTTCTACAGAGTTTTAGCTGAAAAAGAGATAGGCAAAGCCACATTTCAGGCTGTCTTGTAAGCAGCTGTATGCACAGCCTTGATTCCCAGGGAAACTGTTTTTTACTGGCCGGTACTGTTCAAGTGCAGTACTGCAAAGCCTGACCAATCAGAAAGCATCCCGGTTCCAGCTTTTTTTTTTTTTTTTTTTAAGTGACAGGACACTGACTATAAAATAGGTTTTGTTTTGTTTAAAAAAAACAATTATTTAAAGGACATGGAAATCCATGTCTTTATAAACTGGTTTCAGAATATCCCACTTACGATATATAAGAAATAGTTGATAAAAATCATACTGAAATCTCAACTAGAAAACTATGTCAGAAGAGAAAGGGCAGGGACCTTAAAAATGCTTATTGCCAAAGTTAACTTTCTATGAGAGAAGTTTAAAGATCATTTAGATCTAACACACCACACAGCAGCATAAAATGGGCACTTTTGAAAATGTGGAAAAATACTAAAAGCTAATTCTTTTTTTCCAAGTATGGAGAACATGGGTACTTTTTTATCACAGCAGTGAAATCTGTCCCTGTGACACGCGTCGCATCTGCTTATGTCACAGATTCACAAAAGCCAGCCAAAGGAACTGCTTGTTCGAATCTGCAGCCAAACATAGTGCAATTGCCGGGCAGCCTGTCTTCCACAGCGAGGCCCGAAGAGATCAGTAAGATGAAGCAGTAAAGGTAAGAGTTCTGTAAACCTTTCAGAAGTTAATGCTCCTTATAGGCGTTTACAGTAGCAAAGTCAGAAATCTCCATTAAGAAGTCTATGGACCCACCCAATTAAAAAGTTACATGGAAATGATAGAGTTGTTTGGTTTCTCTTCCACTTATGCATACACTCCATTCAATGAACACAGGAAAAAAAAAATAAAGAAAGAAATACTCCTCGTATTTTGCTAAAATATCACATCTAGCAAAAGATTCCACAGAAACCCTTCTTGGAAAGTCCTTTAGAAATTCAAGGCTGATCAGCCTTTGCACCTTGAGGTAAAAATTCTGCCCAGTGCGTCAGAAAACATAATCTATGAGTATCTTTTTCTTTTTAAAAAATGGCTCAGTTTTGTTGATGCATCAGACAGGGCTGCAGAGTACAGATTCAGTGCAACTATTCTGAGCTGCTGGTAGGGACCACCTGAAATCACTGTGGCACTAAGAGAGGCAGGAGGCATCAGAGACACTTTGAGGATGCATGAGATGCCAAAGTGGTTGAGGTCTTTTCCAAAATTCTCAGGCAAAATACATAGTGTGCTGGGTATCATGGTGGATCTGCACAGCCTTAGCCAAGGCCTGAGGATCCCGGCCGTTGCTCTGTCCTGACACATGACTGCCTTCTGCACTATAATGAGAGCAAAACAGGAAAACAGGCATTAGCAGAAGACTACTTGAAACATCAGTGTTTCAAATAGCACGGTCTTGTATTCAAGAACATCATGGCTCAAGCCTAAGCTACTCAAACAACTTATGTTTCCTTAGACACATTTGTTCAACTGAAAGGTACAGTACAACTTATTTAGTGGATGGCTGCAGTAACTACATAATGTTCATAAACCCCGAGTGTTTGATAGCACCTGCGTAAGGACTTTACCGCCCCTTCTGTCTGCTTGGTTTCTACTCATTCTTTAAGCTTCAGTTACAAGTCATGTCCCTCTTAGAAACTTCTCTGACTTCAAAGTCCGTGTCAGGGTCACCTAGAATATGTTTTCACAGAAGACTGTGCTTTTTCCTTTACAGTGTTAGACACAATGGAAAATGAAATTGTTGGTAAATTTCTAGGTTTTCTCAGGTATTCTTTACTGAAATGAAATCTTTAAGAAAAAGTATTCTTCTCTTCCCCTTCTTCCTTTCTCCTTTTCTCTTTTGAGACAGAATCTTACTATGCAGACTTCACTCACCCTTGCCTTGAGGTGTGCACCTCCATGCCTGGCTTAACCTTGCTCCTACTTGCTAACACTGTTTCCTACATTGATAAGTCTATGGGCCTAGCAGAGTGCTCAAAGTTCTAAGCATACATCTTGGGGTACCCTGTACCATAGGGTCTGGCAAACCATCCCTTTTTGAATGTTGAGGTTTTGATCTGGGGCTTCATGTGTGTTGAGAGCTATACTCACCACAGAGCCACACCCTTGGCCCCCAACTTTTCTCTTTGAATGCTGATGTTACCCTAGTCATCTTTGACTTCACCCTCTGTTCCTCCCCTCATACCATTCCAGCCCAGGAACAGCTTTTACATTTAGCAAAGACAATTTTGCTCTAATGCATAACACGGGTTTCCACTCCATGCCTGCTATTCTCTTTTGATATGCTCTGGCCAAAGAAAACCACTACTACTGTTCAAAAATCTAATATCCTCTCTGTCGCTGTCTATCTGTGTCTCTGTCAATCTCTCTCTCTCTCTCTCTCTCTCTCTCTCTCTTTCTCTCTCTCTCTCTCCTGAAAAAAATCCTCTTTCCTTTGTAAAGCAAAGCCCTGCCCACCCACCTATAAAATCTCTACCAATCTTTCCTCTGATTTGCCACTGCATGGTTATCTACAATGAGTTAAACTATTGCCACTTTTATATTCACCTTTATTACCTCTATCCTGAAATATAAAATCCCCACAAGGAAGAAACATGGCTTACTAAACTCATTGTTTCCTAGTGCCTAGCACAGTACAAGGCATATAGTACCAAACAGATGTACTGCACGACTGAATGTGCATTAAGAATGGGAAGTGTAAAGCCATAGCTGGTGCTTTCTGTGACCCTGTGATTTTCAGCTCCTTACAGAAACAGACTTGCAGTGGAATGTCTACTATTCAGCAACTGAATTGAGACTTGGGGAAGAGCCCAGAAACTGCTACACTTCACAAATGGCCATTTGGGAAAGAAAATAAATGCAAAGAGCTCGCTTAGCCATTTATTAGTGGCCCAGTAATAGGCCAAAATGTCTGAGTCTCTTGAGATCCCTATGTGGAAATGAAGATGGTCACCTCTCCTGTTTCCCCATAAGCCCCAACTTACTCTGGTCAATGCTGGATTGTACTGGAAGCAAAATGAGCTAGGTATGACTCCTGCATGAAGTGGAATACATAGTTTGTGACTACTCTGACTAGAGCCAGGGCGCTCTGCCCACCACCTTTTGAGGCTGCCTGGGACCTCAGCAGAACCGAAATGCAGTTAGTTCTGTGTGAAAACCACAGGCAGTTCCAAGTGAGACTCTGTTAGAGACTCAAGTTTAAACAAGCTTGAGCACTTCTTGGACCAAAAGTCACATTAAAAGTTCTCAAAGCCTCATGCAGTTTTAACTGTCCCTTGCAGACTAAACCTTCAAAGGATATTTAAGTCTTTTTTTTCTTTTTTAAAGATTTATTTTATTATATATAAGTACACTATAGCTGTTTTCAAACACATCAGAAGAGGGCATCAGATCTTATTATAGATGGTTGTGAGCCACCATGTGGTTGCTGGGATTTGAACTCAGGTCCTCTGGAAGAGCAGTCAGTGCTCTTAACCACTGAGCCATCTCTCCAGCCCCATTTAAGTCTTTAAATACATACATACATACATACATACATACATACATATATATATATACACACACACACACACACATATATATATATGTAGCTTGTTTGTAAAAACAAGTTTCCACAACAGGAAGGGATTTTCATTGAGGAACTTGCCTGTCATGATCTTTATCCACCAAGTGATACCTTGCCCGGAATGCTACAAGCCGGGCATAATAGGCTGGGGCAGGAATGGAGACTGAGCGGGTGCATCTCACGTAGGTGTGACAGAGCTGGTAAGTCAGTAGCTGTAGTTCATCTGCAGTGAAGCAGTTGTCATCCCACAAGACCTGGTAATGTGAAGGACGGCTGGTTCCCTGAAGGGAGAGTTTTAGGATTATTGTATTTCTAGCAGGACGTGGCTACCTCAGAGACAAGAGGAACTGAAATCTAATTATTAAGTTCAGCAGTATTTCTGCCTCACCCCATACCTACAAGTAGATCCCTACACAGTAGTCCTAAAACATAGCAGTTAGCAAAGCTGGACACGGCATTTAATGACAAGTCTACTCAAGCCAGCTGCTGAGCCGGCAGGTATTTCCCTACAAGGTCAAACATCTGGACCAGTTTCCAAATTACCTGAATTCCTGCATGACTACAGAGGTAAAAGTCAAACTCAGATGGATGTGTGATGGTGCTGTCCACAGTAGTGCCTGCTGGGACATTGCCACTTTTCCCCACCTGTTAAAAAGATACCATTTTAAAAAATACAATAACCACCCGAGTAATAAGCTGGTTTAAGGCCAATTCTTTCCTTTAACACATTAACTGATAATAAGTTAGTAGACTGCTGTTATGTGAAATCTCAAAACTAGGTTAATTTAAGATGTTAAGCCAGTCATGGTGATTCATACCTGTAACCTCAGCATTTGGAAAGCCAAGGCAGGAGGATTGTTTTGAATTCAAGGTCAGCAAAGTCAGTTTGGGCTACAGTGTGAGAGCCTGTTTTCTACTACAACAAAAAAAGTTGTATCCCTTTAACTTTTCCTTAGCCTAACCTTTTATACTAAAGCATATTCTCAAACAAGTCTACAGAGCCTTTTTGGGGAATCCAAATATCAGCTTTCTCTATAGTTTTGTGCATCAATATTGCCACATGTTTATGATGATACTCTGTATGCAGATGAGGGGAAAACAGAATTTAAGGAATGGAAATGTAGCTCAGCTATGGAGTGCTTGCTTAGCATGGGTGTGAGGGAGACACTGGGTTCAGTCCTTAGCACTGCAACAAAGAAAAAGAGACAAGTACAATTTCCCAGAAAAAATGACCTCCATTCCTCACGTGAGAGAAAAAGAACCCCCAACACACACACACACAGCTTTCAGTAAAAGATAAGATGAAGGGCTTCAAACTGGTTCACCGTTCACCAAGTTCAACAAAACTAATATGTTTATAGGATGGAGATACACACATACACACACACATACACACACACACACATATGCATCTCTGTGTGTGTATATGTGTGTGTGTGTGTGTGTAGAAGTTCTGACAGATGGTTATCAGAAGCCCCTGCTCAGATGGAGATTGAAAAGATAGTTCAGAGCCAGGCCAGTACTCACATCCTTGAACAGAGCAGAATATCTCTGTGCCTCAACCAAATCATCTATTAAATCAGGTCATGACCTCTTACATTTTTTAAAAAAAGATTTATTTATTTATTTTATTGTATTGTATGTGAGTACACTGTCTTCAGACACACCAGAAGAGGGTATCAGATCCCATTACAGATGGTTGTGAGCCACCATGTGGTTGCTGGGAATTGAACTCAGGACCTCTGGAAGAGCAGCCAGTGCTCTTAACCCGTGACTCATCACTCCAGCCCTGACCTCTTGCATTTCTAAAACCCTAAGGCTCTAAGAAGGGGATCAGGGTACTCCAGAAATGCAAAGAGAAAGCTGAATAGCACATAGGCATGTTTCCATGGGTTTTTTTTTTTTTTTTTTGTCTCCTTTCTAACTACTATTCATTCCTTCCAGCTATAAATCACATTAACAATGATATAAGAACTTGGATTACAGAGCATTCTTTCTTCAAATTCATATCAAGCTTGGGTATCTAGCTGAACCAGAGAAAGAATAACTGAGTTACAGTAATTCCTGCTTATCTCAAGTTATGGCTTCAGTTACTTGTGGTCAGGCAATGCTCAAAATATTAGCACATGGGAAAAATTAGCGATGGGAAATGGAGATACTTTGAGAGACACATTTTGCTTTTGTCACCTCCGTGTTTATGAGACAAGATCTGTTATATCGTTTAGGGTGGCCTGCCATTTAGTAGTTTGGGTGATCTTGAACTCACAGTTCTTTTATCTCAGTCTCCTGAGTGCTAAGGTTACAGGGTCAAGATACCACATCTGATTTACATAACTTTATTACAGTTTATAGATTTTATTATTATTCATCTTTACTATGTCTAATTTATAGTTTAAATGCCACAACAGGCATGTATGTTTAGAAAAAAGTGTGTGTGGTGTGTATGTTGTACATGTGTGTTGTGTGTTTATTGTGTGTGTGTGTTGTGTATGTGTTGTATGTGTATGTATGTGTGCTGTTGAGGGGGTGTATATGTTATGTGTGTATGTGTTATGTGCAGTGTGTGTGCGTGTTTTGTTGTATGTTTGTTTGTTTTGTGTGTGTGTGTTATGTGTATGTGTTGTATGTATATGTATATGTGTTGTGTGGGGAGGTATACATATATGTTGAGTGTGTTTATGTGTTATGTGTAGTGTGTGTGAATGATATGTTGTATGTTTGTCATGTGTATGTGTTGTATGTTTATGTATGTGGAGGGTGTATGTTGTGTGTATGTGCTGTGTACGGTGTGTGCTTATATATGTGTTTGTGGGGTGTGTGTGTGTTTCAGGGAACCGGTGGGGAGTCTTATATCTCCCATGTATAGAGGAACAAATGCATACTAGGTCTAGCATCTTTCTTGAAAGTGTATTCTTTAGGAATATTAGTTTTTTACAGTGTATTTAAGTGTTTTTTTTCCTCAAATTTGAGGACTTCTGCATTAAAGCACAGTTTATAAGGCTTTTTTAGGGGGAGAAATATATCTCAGAAGATAGCACATGCCTACCATGTGTGAGGCTGTGGCTTCAGAGTCTAGCAACACACACACACACACACACACACACACACACACACAGGCTTTTCTAATGTGTAATCTCTCAAAACTACCGTCTGATCCGGTATGATATTAAAGAAGACAAGGGATAGATGGTGGTTCCAAACATATTTAACCACAGCGCCTCTTTTAACTTAACTCTTAACTCTCTTAACTCTCTAAGAATGTCAAGTGGTGGCGGCACACGGCTTCATTTCCAGCACTGAGGAGACAGAGGCAGGTGGATCTTTGAGTTTGAGGCCAGCCTGGTCTACATAGTTCCAGGATAGCCAGGGATACACAGTGAAACTCTGTCTTGAAAAACAAACAAAAACTTTGACTATTTCCATGTTACATTTTGTTTTACATGTACTTTATGCTCATTGTAACTATTAAGTTTTCAATGCATACTATCAAACCTTTAAAAAAAATCAAGTACTGACTAAAAAATATATTCATATAGTTTTATGTAAAAATTATTTTAAAATCTGAAAAAAAAGTACTGACAAAAATGTATAATTTTATGCAAAAAATGCTTAAAATCTGTACATTTATCTTTGTTTTGTAAAATAAAGTTGGTAAAAAAAGAAAAACAAACAAAACAAAAATAATCCAAAAACATAACAACAAAAACAAACTCTAGAGTTTTACAGACGAAAACCTAAAGCTACGTCTGCATGATGCCTGGAGGAATGGAAACCAAACACACTGAACTCAACAATTATTGCTTGAGCACCTAAGCTAGGCCTTAAAAATGTTGAGTCTAAGAGCCAACGGCAGAATGCATCAATGAATGGACTTTCATAACACAAGCACATTGGTGCAAAGTGATACAGGTAAAGGCACTAGAATTTCTGGTAGGGAGGGAGTCGTCACACTATGTCTTATAGCTTAAGGAGGTCTTGGAAAGGAAAGGGAAGCTGAGTATGATAGCACACACCAGAACTCTCGGCACTCAGGAGGCTTAGGCAAGAAGGTTGCAAGTTTGAGGCCATCATGGGTACACAGCAAAAACAGTGTCTCTAAAATAAATGAATAAATAAAACGGGATAAAGTCTGAAACACTAGATGCAGCCTGAGCCCAGGCACAAATGAATAAACTGTAGCTCGTCCATATATGTCACATCTGAACTCAGCAATGGGTGACACTTCAATATACTGTATTAAATAAGAAAAGCCAAACTCAAAAGCGACAAAAAAATATGATATTTCTATTCATATTTATATGGCACCCTGGAAGAGGCAAAATTATAAGCGAGAAATTCCTATCATTGCTGCCAAAAACAAGGTGAGAAAAAGGTTGAGTACAAAAGACTTTTCTGGTGACACCAACCTGTGAGCCTGGCCAGTCAGGAAATGGAAGTGGGAGGTTCTCAAAGTTAAGCATTGCTCAGGCTACAGAATGACTTCAAGATCAACAAAAGTAAATTAGTGAGACCCTGCTTCAAAATGAAAGGTAAAAGGGGCCTGGGGATATGGCTGAGTGACAGCACATTTGTTATATGTGCAGGACCCTAGAATCAATGCCCAACACCATTAAAAACAGATTTGGTGTATACAGAACTATATGCATTAGTCTGAACCCTAAAGTCCCACTGTTATCTAAAAGGGCACTTGTAGTAGTCCTTAACACAGACAACAGAAAGGGGTGGGATGGCTGTGCTCAATCCACAGGAAGGGGTGCAGTGGGAAACGGGAGACACAGTGAGGACACAGTGGAAGAAGAAATGAGTTTTGGCGCCCCAGGGAAAACATGAAGGAGTACAGGAAGGTGTCTTGTAAGCAATGGAGAACACTTGGAGACTTCTGAGCAGTGGGGTGTGTTTTAGAGCCCAACCCATGGTAGCAGGATGAAGGAGTAATGGCAGCAGAGACAGCCATGAGTCTCCCACACTGCAAACAAGTTCTGCCCAGGAAACACGTGAGACAAAAGAGATGGGGGTAGAACACAGGAGACTACTTGGCAAACTGGACATAGCAAGGACAATAAGGCAGGAGAAGAATTTTTAAATGACTCTAAGTTTGTAGTTTGGCTAACATAAAACACAGTAATGCCAAGCAAAAGAACCTAAGAAGTAGGAGAGGCTTTGGATGGGGATTAAGCAATAAGTGGGAGGTTCAGATGTGTTTTCTTGACATGCCTAGGGTAGACTGTATCACTGATGCCAAATACTTCTGTGCCCCTCCCTGGGGAAAGATTATAAAATCCCACCCAGCTACCACAGGAGTGGCCATATAAATTGCTTTGATAATAATATGTGGCCCAAAATGAGTTACTTCTGGGCAGAAGCTTTAAAACCCAGCACTCAGCTTGTCTTTTCTTTTTTTCCCTTCTTCTACAGTGACTGGCAAGGTTCCAGATAGATTGTCAGCCTAGGTTCCAAAGAAAGGACAATGGGGTCACAGCTGCAGCAGGGCCACATTGAATGTGCAATATGAGCAAGAAATGAATCGTTGTGAGCCACAAAGATGGGTTGCTGTTATCTCTCCTACACAGCAGGGTCTGTGGAGACTGACAGAATGCTCACGAGCATCTAAGGGAAAATACCTGGCAGATAATTCAAAGAACAAATCGAGAATCAGACAGAGCAGCATAAGGTAGGAATATGGATTTGGTGTTGATAAGCAAGTCAGCCTAGAAAAGTGGATGAGCTAAAATTGAGAAGGGGAAGGAGTCAGGGAGGGGCAGGAGAGATGATTCAGTGGTCTTTCAGTGGATCTGGGTCTGATCACCAATCACACTCCTCACAAACATCTGTAACTCCAGTCCCTAAGGATCTGTCCCCCACCCCCTTTCTGACCTCTGCCGGTATCAGGCATGAATGTGGTATACACGCAATTATACACATAAAATGAGACAAACAAATCTAATTATTTTAAGTAAAGGGAATCTGACTGCAGAGGCAGGAAGCCTGGCAATTCGTATCACAAGAGCCAGAGAAGGTTGTGCTGTCTTACATGTGGCTAAGAGGTCATTGTGGAAATCTGACTTGGCTGGAGATAAACAAGGCACAGAGGCACAATTTTAGTTCTCTCTTTCACTTCCTATTTCCTGAATATCACAGTATGAAGCTGATGTGAGGGAACAGGCAGCACCTCAAGGGGCTGTTCTTCTAAAAGGGAATTTATAAAAGGAAAAAAGAGAAGGTAGCCAGTAAGAGGGAGAACAGTTACCAAATGCTGATTGGAGGAACTGAGGAAGAACTGAACAACTTCTTTAACACAGAAGAGGCCATGGAATAAGGAAGACGAGGGCCTGTGAGCTGGCTCAGCGGCTGATGGCCTGAGCTCCATCTCTGGAACATACACACAAGATGTCCTTTGACCTCCTCACACGTACACAGGAAATGACGAAGTAGTGAGGTAGAAAGAACTGAGTTGAAGGCACAGACGGGCAGATGAGCCCGAGCTGTGAGGAGGAGAGAAGGACGCACAAGATGACAGTTGAGAGTAGAGGACAGGTAGGCAATGACACAATCCATGACTCCCAGGTCCTAGCCGCCGGACAGCAGAGGAAGGATTCTGAAGGCAGCTATGCCTGCCACTGTACTGTCAGGGTAGAAGGTATCTTTGTTATCATTAAGACGTCATAGATAGGACTTAAAACATGGGATAAACACTTAATGGGGAATAGAACAATGAGAAAAAAATCACAACATTTAAGGTTTAAGATTTGCTCTCATGTGTTTATAGAACATGGTTCATTACTAAATAAATGATTTGTTCAGCCAGCAACTCCCATCAGTCAGAGAGTAGAAGCAAAGCAATGAGCAAGTCCATGTATTTTGGAGTCGGAGGCAAGCAAGAGAACTGGAGATACTGGTCAGAGTAAAAAGAGAACTAAAGAATCGGAACATCAGTCCTGAATGGTGGTAAAGATCAGAGCTATGGGGTAGAAAGATAACTCAGGGTCTGGCAATAGCTCAGTGGTAAACTGCTTCCTGGTATATGTGTGACCCTGTGTTCTATTCCCAGCGCTGGAGGTTGGGGTAAAATAATCCAGGTCCTGCATTTCCTCTCCACTCCACAGAAAACTGCATGGACAGCAAGTTTACATTGGGACAGAGAGGAAACCATGGCAATAAAAGATGGGTGGCAGGATATTTTCTGCTTCAATTTCAATCAAGCTTTCAGATGATCTATATTAGCAAAGTCTAAGAATTATCAGTGAGGCAGGGCCAGAGCAGCTGGAGGACAGAGATCTACTGTAAACTGGCTAGCAGGCCTGGGAACCATAGGGAAAAGAACTCAGTCTCCTATAGCTCAGGAACCAAACACAAACATCTTATTCCTGGAAAAGAGACAACTTTTGTCCTGGAAAATAATAGGAGGAGCCAGCAAGCTTAATGATCCAGCAGGAAACAGATCCTTCCTAGGCCTGAAGGAGAGCAAGACTGCACAACATGAAAGAATATCATAAAAAGCACCCAAAAAGCAGCCATCCAATATTGAACACTTGGAACTCACCCACTTTATCTTTTTTAAAGATTATTTATTATATATAAGTACATAGTGGCTGTCTTCAGACCCATCAGAAGAGGGCATCAGATCCCATAACAGACGGTTGTGAGCCACCATGTGGTTGCTGGGAATTGAACTCAGGACCTCTGGAAGAGCAGCCAGTGCTCTTAACCACTGAGCCATCTCTCCAGCCCAACCCACTTTAAACATAAATATTACATCATAAATAAAATAAATAGATTTTTAAAAAATCAAGTACTGGTAATTATACCCAAAGTCAACCCTCATTTATTAATTTAATCTTTACCATACTTCTTAAAATAAATTCTATTTCTTTTTTGTTGTGTTTTGTTTGTTTAGACTGCCTCACGTGGCCTAGGCAAGCCTTGGATGTATATGTCACTGAAGATATGTACTGAGAAACCGAATGCAGGGCTGTGTGTGCGCTTGCTGCGTCTCCTGCATTTGCTCTTTCTTTGGAGACAGGATAACTCAGGCTAGCCTGCAACTTATGATCCTCTTGCTTTACCTCCCAACTACTGGAGGTACAGCTGTGGAGCCAGTCTGCCTAGATGCTGTTCACTATCACATTTCACAAGTGAGAATACACATGTTCTTCAGTTTATGAAGGGATTACATCCAGCAGTCTCATTATAAGTTAAAATGTTTATAAATAGACTTCACCTAACCTATGTAACTTTCTGAGTATCATAGCTTAGCAGTATAGTACACTGCCAACTGCTTACTCATGAGACGGTGGGTACATTATAAGGAACATTATTAAAGCAAAGTCACTACAGAATGCAGACCGCTTACACAGTGACAGAAAACTGGCAATTCTAAATCTGGAGCTGGAGAGATGGCTCAGCAGTTAAGAGCACGTGCTTCATAATCCTGAGGGTTGGTGTCCCAGTTAATGCCTATAACACTAGATCGGAAGTGGAACCAAGGCAGGAAGAATACTGGGGCTCACTGACTTCTAGCCTAGCCAAGAAAATGCAAGCCCTAGGTTCAGGAAAGACCCTGCCTCAAATGAATGAGCAAAGAATAGCAGAAGGGGACACCTGATGCCCTCTTTTGGCCTCTGCATGCATATACAGATACACACACCTACATATATTCACATGTACACACACATACACACACAAATAGGTACATACATATACACATACATACACTTGTACATACATACATTCATACACACATATACATACATAAATAAAAATCTTAAATCAAACCAGCATAAATTTTCATTGTAGCTTAGAGACGTAAAGTTTCTTGCCTGTGATGAATAAGTACGACATCATAATTCTGCCAAGTAGATACCCCAGTAATTCCCTAAATTGATATAAAATCACCAAGGTGATTCTGCTTTACCCCCTAGAACTATCACACATACATCAGCAGTAAAAAGCAGCAAAAACTACATGTAAAACTCTGGATTTGATCTCCAGCAACACACACACACACACACACACATACACACACACACACACACCATCCTATTTTGAAGTTGCCTGTTATATTCTAACATACCTGGCATGTTTCTAACCAGCACCCATAAAAGCTACACAAAAACAACTTGTGATAGTTAATACTGACTGTCAACTTGACAGGATCTAGAATCATTTGTCTAGGAGACAAATCTCTGGACATAAATGCAGGAAGTTTCTAAATTAGGTTAAATTTGGTGGTTTTTTTTTTTTTGAGACAGGGTCTTTTTATATAGCTCTGGCTTCCCTGGAACTCCCTACATAGATCAGAATATCTCTGAACTCATAGAGATCCACCTGCCTTACCTCCCAAGACCTGGGATTAAAGGCATGTACCACCACGCTCAGCTTCTAGATTAGGTTAACTGATGTGGGAAGACCCACCCTAACTGTGAGTAAAGTGAGCTGAGCACTTATTGTCTGTTGACTATAATGTAATATAACCAGCTGCCTACAGCTCCTGACATCATGACTTTCTACTCACGATAGAATGCACCCTCAAACTGTGAGCCAAAGTCAAGCTTCTGTCATGTTTTGTCACAGTGATTACAAAAGTAACTAATCTACAAGTCTCCAATACCCTCTACAAAACTCTGGAGACCAGCATTACTGTCACACAAGAGAAACATTCATGTTAACACTTGTGCTATCTAGAACCAGTCATCTAAATTCCCCAGCGGTTAATATATTTATTAAATTATTTTTTGGACACAGGTGTTTTGGAGGATACTGTAAACATCTACTCAAAACCACATTTACTTGCCACACAGTGTGATGAAGAAACTTACTGCACGCCTCCTTACCCTTTCAGTTTTATCTGCACAGAAGAGCCGTGTGTGATGTCTCTTTTGTACCACAATGTAGGTTATTCCCGGCCGATAGTCTTCCTCTAAGCTTATACATGCCTTTCGAATTGCTATTAGCTCTGGCCAAGCTACCTAGGAGACAGAAGGGGAATTTTGTTTCACGGAGAACTTGCCTAGAATCCCTCAGGTCTTGGGTCTCCAGTGGCAGGTAGGATGGCACTGGGCTGATGGGAGCACCTGTTTCATCTGTCCCTCGGATACCCCTCCGCGGTAGTAGATGATGCGTGTGGGCTTGAAGCGCGTGGACTTATAGAACTGAATCAGCAGCTCCCGAGCCATGCTCGTCAGGTCCTGCACGACCTCCTGACTGTAGAGGAGCTCCTGGGCAATCTCCTGCCGAGATGTCTGCACTCGGACCGTGGCACAGTACCGGCTGGGATGGCCATCCATGCTGCCCACCACGGCGGCAATAGAAGGCTTCTTCCCATCCCCAGCAGGTGGATGAGTGACATCTGCTCCCAGGAAGATGACAGGCTGCTGGAACACTGAGGGCCTGTCGAATTTAAGAAGACAGTGGCACTCATGACTCTAGAAAAATGTATCACCAGAGATGGCTGCAGGTATAATCTCAGAAACGAGGATCCTCTGCCCATTAAGAAAGAATACTAACCTTCTAAAAACCAACTCACTTTAAGTTGTGAAATTTAGAGAAGAAAATAAAATTCATTCTTATCTGTTTCATACTTATATTTATAATATATATATTCTCAAATTTTATGCATAATATTTATCACTTAAACCATATATTTTATTTATTTTTATTTGCATACACACCTACACAAATATAATCTCTATAAGAGTAGAAATTTTGGGGCTGGAGAGTGTTTAAGACCATTGACTGTTCTTCCAGAGGTCCTGAGTTCATTCCCAGCAACCACATGGTGGCTCACAACCATCTGTAATGGATCCGATGCCCTCTTCTGGCATGCAGATGTACATGCAGATAGAGCACCCGTAAAATAAGTAAATAAATCTTTTGTTTAAAAAGAGTAGGGATTTTATTATATCTTGGTTACTACTAGTACCTAAAATGTTGCTTAGCTCATACTTGACATTTGATAAATATTTGTTGAAAATACAATTCATTTACTGCCCCTAATTATTTTATCTAAGGACAAAGAAGAGAGCTGTATGAAAAGTTTCAACTTCACCTTCTGCCCAATATAGCAGTGGCCAAGGCTACAAACTACAGCACTTAATGTAACTTTTCACATCTAAGAGCTTATATAAAAATGGTATTTTATAGTTGAAAAGCAGATGCTGTTATCTTCATAGACAAGGAGCAGAGGACCACTATCTTAAAATTTTACATGGGCAGCCATCCCCAAATCTTTCAATTCTCGCCAGTACCCTGTTGACCACAGCACCATCTTGTCTTAGTGTCTGGTTACTCCAGAGCCAATCTGACAAGTTGAAACTTAAAAAGCTATCACTTGGAGAGAAGAGGACTCAGTCTGATTAGGTATTTCCGAGGCAGGGGATTTGGCTCAGTGATGGAGGCCGATGCAGTGTCTGACACCCAGTCACTTAGAGCTGGACGGAGTGATAGGCACCTATAATTCCAGCACTCCAGAAGCAGAGGAGGATTACTACACGTCTGAGGCTACCCTAAAGGCAATGTAGTGAATTTCAGATCAGCTAGGGCTTTATATGAGACCCTGTCTTAAAAATAACCCAAAAATTTAAATAACAACAATAACAAGGCAAATAACAATGATAACAAATTAAACAACAAAAATGAATTTGTTTATTAGAGTAAGATACAAAACACAGCACAGATAACATAACTGCAAATCTATACACTATCAAAGACTTACAACCAGAAACCACATAAAACTGTGGCTATAAGTCAATGAAATTATCTCATAATTCAATATAAAAAATGGGCAAATAAGCCATGTAGATTAGCACCTGCAGTTCCAGCTGCTCAGAAGGTTAAAACTGCTTTAGCCAGAAGTTCAGGATCAGCCCAGGCAATGGACAGAAACTCCTCCTTCCAGGCCCTCCTCACCTCCCTTCCCTTCCTCCCCTTACCTTTCTTTCCCTCTTTGTAGTACAGGAGACCAGTACCTGCATGTGCAAGGCTAGACAAGTGCTTATCTCCAAGATACAGCCTCAGCCCTACCTACAAAAGCTATTTCTTTATCCCGCCCCTCAAAATGTAGATTTAGTGCCCATAATCTCAGCTACTACTGAAGCCAGATTACTTAAGCAGGGTCTCACTATGTATCCCTGGCTGTCTTGGAACTTACTATGTAGACCAGGTTGACCTTGAATTTATACAGATTCACCTGCCTCTGCCTCCCAATTCCTCTGATTAAAGGTGTGTAACTATCAAGCCTGGCAAGATTTATTTTTTAATTTCATGTATGTGCCTGTGTAAGTTTATGTGCACCACAAATATAGATGTCCTCAGAGGTTTCAGATTCCCTGGAACTAGAGTAACAGACAGTTTTGAGCTGCCTGATGTGGGTACCTGGACCTGAACTTGGATCCTTTGTAAGAACAGCAAGCGATCTTAACTGCAGAGCCATCTCTCTAACCAAGCCCTCCACTTTAAGATGAACCTGGACAATACAGAGAGGTTCTGTCTCAAATAAATATATAAATAAACAGTAATAAATCAGTTAGTAATAAATCAGAAGGTAGAGAGAGGTTCAAGGTCATCTTCAGTTAATTATGTTTAGACTATTTTAGGCTACATGAAATTCTGAGATCCTATCCTAAAACAACAGACAAACAAACAGACAAGCAGACAAAAGAACTAAATTAGCTCCTTACAAAAGATGCCCAAAATTAACCTTAAACATGCTTATCAACATCAATCAGGGTAAAGAAAATTAAAATAATGATAAGATGCCATTTTTTAATAAAAATGGCTAAATTTAAAAAACACTGATACTGCCAAGTATTGCTAATGGTATGGAATGACTTGAACTCTCAGGGGAAATGTAAACTGGTATAGACAGGTTGGAAAAATGCCTGACTGCATCGTTAAGACTAAGTCTTTGTATTCTCTATAATTCTAGTCTCTACAACACAGCAAATCCACACCTGGAGTCCCACACGGTGCTTAGATTTATCAAAACTGTAGAACTATAAAATGAATATATATAATATTGATCAAAGACAAAGTTATGCGATTTTTCCCTACATAAAATAATCCATAACAATGAAAACTGAAGAAATGCAACAGTTAAGTGAATGCACAAATATAATGTTAAGAAAGATAAGCAGACGGAATGGAGCACTCCTTTAGTTCCAGCACTCAGAAGGCAGAGGCAGTCAGATCTACATAGGGAGTTCCAGGACAGCTAAAGCTACATTGTGACACCCTATTTCAGAAAAATAAAAAGGGAAAAAAAGAAAAGGAAGACAAACAGAATAAGCATACTACCCCCAGTGACTCCAACTTACAGGAAGGTTACAGGTAAACAAATCTATGACAGGTCAGGACAGTTTCTTTTGGGGTTACCCGTTTGTAGGTAACTCAGGGTTTTATGTAATAAGTAAGTGCTAGACCAGTAAGCTACAGCCCTGGCCCTGGGAGTTAGCTTTGGAGTGACAAGAGAGAGCTTAATAGAGTCTGGAAAAGCTCCAAGTCTTACTGGTGGTGGGTAGATTTACACACATTACACAAGAAGCACCATCGAGATGCATGTTTGAGATGTTTATTGGTTTTGTACTGGTGGGAATAGAACCCGGAGCCTTACACACACTACACAAGTGTTCTGTCACTTAGCTACATCTCAAACCTTGGTCTTTATTTTGTTTTGTTTTGTTTTTGAGACAGGGTAGTGTCTCTATGTAGCTAGCCTGGAGTTCACTGTGTACATAAGGCTGGCCTAGAACTCATTAGCTGCCTTGGACTCCAGAGTGCTGGGATTAAAAATATACGATCACACCTGGCTAACAAACCCTTGGGGAATTTTGTTTGTTTTTAATTTAATTTTGTTCTGTTTTGTTTTTTGCGACAAGACCTTAATATGCAGCCTAGACTGGCATGAAATTCATGAACCTATGATCCTCCTGCCTTATTTTCCCCCAAGTAATGGTAGTGTGTACCATCATATCTGGCTGTAAAGGGTGTTCTTTAACACAAATCACATAATTTAGATTTTAAATAAAAGTAGGAACAAAAAGTCACCATCTTACCTTTGATGAGGCACAAGTACATTGTTAATTCCTCCTAGCTTTGCATTTATCTTCAGGCAAAGGTTGGAAAGGGTTTGGGGTGAGGTCTTCACAACATTTTTGACCTGGACACACTGTGTGGCCATACCTAGAAGGGTATCTCCAACACGCTTCACCTCCGCTATAAAAATAAATCAATAAATTAGCTCCTTTTGAAATGCTTAGTTACCTAATTACTATTCGTAAAGGGGAAGTCCTGACCATTTAACATTTATGGCCTGCACGCAGGGCTTCGTGAGTGTCAGGTGCCAGCACTTTTTCCCTACTAAACACTCAGAGAAGCCTCTCCTTTCCCCCGGGGCTGTAGCTCTGAAAGCCAGCCCACTTCCTTTACCCTTCTGGTGCTACCTGTCACCACTTGCTAGGTCCCTTGAGGATTTTATTCTTCAGAACTGGTCTGGTGAACTGCTCCTGGCTCCGCCCTCCTCAGAGCACGCTCCGCCCTCTCAGTTTTACTTTGTTCCTCTAATCATTAGACAAAAGAAGCAGATAGAGAGCATTAGAGGTGCAGCTTAAGGGCGGGTGTGCTCTTACAGTCGGACTAAGGCACCAAGAGAAGAGCCTGTGTCCCTTTTCTAACAGCAGATACAAACTTCGCATATCTTCTTCCAGGGACAGCAGCTCCCTCACCCCCAACTCCAGTCTACTTCCCCACTCTTGATATTGCTAAGTTTTTCACTAGGGCATTCTGCGTCTTCTAGCTTCCTGGACTATAGATGCATTTCTAGACCCTATCATCTCGTTCCGTCCTCCCACCAGGTGGAGTTGTATCCAGATATAGAGAGAAAAACATGGTGGCCAGCAACCTTCTAAACTGTTTGTTCTACTAAGTTGGGTCTTAGAGTGGGAAGGGTGTGACTATGTGGAGCAGAGACCCATGGCTATTGAGAATAGACACAAAAGAAGAAAAAGAAATGAATCTTGACTGGGATGTGGCTCAGTTGATACAGTGCTTCCCTACCATGTATGAGGCCCTGGGTTCAATCCCCAGTACCACATAAGTCAGGTAGGTATAGAATTACATTCCTAGAATCCCAGCACTTGGGAGATAGAACTACGATTCAATGTTCAAGGCCACTCTCTATCACATAATGAGTTCAAGGCCAGCCTACATAAAATCTTGTCTCAACAAAAAAGAGGCGGGGAATAGGGGGCGAAGAGGAAGGAAAAGAGTATCATCGTACCCTGACCCCATCATTTTCCAATGTTGCAGATCAAATGTAGGGCAGGGAGCTTGTTGAGCAAAGTACTCTACCACTGAGCTATATGCCCACATACACACCTGAATCTGTGGCTTAGACCACTAACAATGTACAGCTGAGGCTGTGGAATCACCTCGCTTATCCTGCCAAGCCTAGGACTTGAAATCATCTGTCACACAACATTAAGTGTTTATACGCTTATATTAAAGACACATGCTTTTAATCCCAGCACTTGGGAAGCAGAGGCACGGGGATCTCTGTGAGTTTGAGGCCAGCCTGGTCTACGGGGTGAGGTCCAGGACAGCTAGGGCTACACAGAGAAATCCTGTCTCGGAAAAAGCACAAGTGTTCATACCATATACCGGTGTCTTTCCAGGCAAAATCACCACTATTAGCTGCAGGCCCACATATGTCATTTTCAGATGTTTAAACATGGGCTCCACACTGTCTGCACCTTGAGCATACTTGCAGAAACATGGCTGGCCCTGGATGGGCATTCCTGCATCCTTGGAGATTTTCCGAAGTTGGTCAGTAAAACTCCTGTTAAGATAAAAACAGCGGTACAGATCACTTTCAATTTCACATGTAAACAAACACAAAAGTCTTTATGCAATTGCCAAAAATAGATAGGTAGCTGTACCACTGCAATTAAATCAGAACAATCAGTATTATTAAGCTAACAGATAATCGGTCTGAATTTTTATTACTATTTTTTGTGGTACTGGAAATCAAACCCAGAGCTTTAAGTATGTTAAGCAAGCATTCTACCACTGAGCTATACCTTCAAACCCCATTTTTAATTTCTAAAACATTATGGTTCAGCTGAGCTTTAGGGACTAGAATAGCATTTATATTTAAAATATGTTTTTAAAAAATAATCAAATCAGTAATTTAGAGCTTAAAAAAAAGAGGGCCCCCAGTTTCAGCAACACATATTTTGATAAGGCTGGTAAGTGCTGAGTAGGTGAGCTTGTGTCCAACTCAGAACATGTGAACATGCTTTCGTATTCAAGTCTATGTGTTTACAGTTTAAAACAAACCTGTATCTAATTTAGTTCAAGAAACCAACATTTTTTTTTTCATTTTGAAATTTAAACTTTGGACTTAAGAAATTACTTCAGTCTATGCACAGGTCAGGTTCTCACAATTTAGCCTTAGCTGGCCAAAAACTTGCTATATAGACCAGGCTGGCCTTAAACTTGCAGAGTCCACCTGCCTCTGCCTCACTAGCGCTGGGATTAAAGGCGTGAACCACCAGACTTAGTATCAAAGTGACTGATTTTGTACCTCTGCCAATGACCTATAGGGTTCCTTTGTTTGGCCCCAGTTCTGTTTCTTGGTTTTCTTCACCCTTCTCATGAGCTTCCTTACACAGAAGCTGTATCTATAGAGGTGACACAACCCTCAGGCAGTTTCCTGCATCAAGACAAGCTCACCTAAAGAGTTATAACGGCCAAAGACTGAGCTAGCTTCCATTTTCACCAGAAAAGGTACCCTGGCTATGGAAACGGTCTCCTAAGAACTGGAGAGTTTCCCAAATAGCATTGCTCCTACTCTGTCTACTTCATAGCTTCTGGTGAATTGCTTCCTGAGTTTCTGCTTGAAATATGCAGAATCTGAGTCAGACTCTCAGCGTAGGGTCTTTTCTGTAGAGCCAGATGGCATCACTGTGGGCATGGGGGGGGTCGGCGCCAGTGTACTTGGCACAGTCACAGGAAGGGAATATTTCGTATCTAAGGGGTATTACTGAGCTGGAAATGGGATACTCACTTTAGCAAATCTTCCCTACATTGTTTCTGAGGCGCAAAACAAGCCACTGCCCATACTTTAATTTCAATGCCAGCATAAAACTGCTTTCCTCGCATGTCCCAGACACCCTGGTTGGGTGTGGCTACCGTTTTATTCTTTAAAAACAAAAAACAAAAAAGAAACAAAAGAAAAGAGAAAAGACATTACAATCTAAGACCATTTTTATGTTGAAGGGGGAACAAACAAAACTTTATGTGGTACAGTCAGAAGTCAGAAGCAACAGTGAGCTACAGGTAAATTCAAAGGTGTGTCTGTTTTTGGTTGGTACAAGCAGCTTACCCGGCCTCCATACTGTAGCATTGGAGCCGGAAGCACCCTGCCCGTGAGCTCCATCATCTCATTGTGCACAACAATCCCAAATTCTTTCAGGTACGGGTCAGGTCCACCCACCAAGCTGTTGCTCTTCACCTAAGGAACGGAAAGCCTGCTTATGTAAGAGCAAACAGGAACTGTGTCCCCTCCGGAGCTTTTTATTCTGTATTGGTTTTTTGGGTTTTTTTTTTTTTTTTTTTTTCAGCTCACAGCTGGCTAATCTTGAAGACCACGCCTTACTGACCAGTCTACTGATTTCCTCCTGTCTGTCAGGAGCAGATCTTGCTGTGGCTTTGATCATGGTGGATGTCTGATTGTCTGTGAGCTTCTTTATACATCTCTGTCCTGCCACTATATTACAGACCTGCAAAGAGACAAAGAGAAGCTAGGTTTCGTAGAAATGGGCTTCTATACATGAAGCCTTTGTCTAGTTCCAGGAACAAATTGTCCTATAATAAATGTATATGCACAAGATACTCCAAAAAGACTAAACTCTGCCACAAGTTTATAATACTGTGTTATGTTTAAAATACGGGTTTTCTCTGTGTAGCCCTAGCTATCCTGGAACTCACTTTATAGACCAGGATGGACTAGAACTCACAGAGATCCAACTGCTTCTGCCTCGGGAGTGCTGGGATTAAAGGTATACACCCATACGCACCCAGTCTGAACACTTTTAAAAATAAAATTTCAAGAGGAATGTCATTTGCTTACCTCAAGTGGCAGGTACGTGTGCTTCTGCTCTTGTCCCACTTGCAGGCAGGGGAGATGGGGGTACTTCAGCTGCAGACTGTACTTCTGCTTAAAATACTGAGCCACTGTGCATTCCATAGCTTGACCATTTTCTAACTGCAAAGGGAAGCTAGAGGAAAGAATGTCTATTTAAAACTTTGACTTCTTCAACAAGTAAACAAAGCCTACTAATATTTTCTATGTTGGTTAGTCACTTAAGAAACAGAGGCCAAGGGCTGAGGATGTGGCTCACTGGGTAGAAAGCTTGTTTAACATGTACAGAGCCCTGTGTTTGGTCCCCAGCACTCCATAAGCACTGAAATAAACAAAATGGTACATGCCTGTAGTTACACCCTTAGGAGATGTAGGCAGGAGAATCAGTCATCCTCACTTACATAGTAAGTTTTATGCTAGCCTGGACTACATAAGACTCTCCGAAGGGAGTGTGGGGAACAGCAAGTAACGCATTAGGTGAAGGTACTTGCTTCCAAGACTGACAACCTGAGTTCAATCCCCAGGACCCATGCGATGGGAGGACAAAGCCAACTCTCATAAGCTGTCCTGTGTGTGTGTGTGTGTGTGTGTGTGTGTGTGTGTGTATGAAGGGAGGGGAGAGAGCATGCACAAACAAATAGCGAATGCACAGAATGAATACAGTCTTTTGTTCAATCCCCAGCACTAGCAACAAAAAAAAAAAAAGTCTGAGTACTTTCAGTGACGTCATTTTAATATTGTACCAAAACAATTCTGTTGAAATTTCAATTTTTTGCTGAAGCTGAGAAAAAAAATTTTAATTCAAAATTTACTTTTTTTCCAACAAAAGAAGACCTAGGTCTGGGGGCTCACACTTGAAACCCTAGTACTCACGAGAATGAGGCCAGACTAGATGTATTTATGCCCACCGAGTGCTTGCCGGTTGCCTCAGAGGTCAGGAGAGGGCCACTGACCTCTTGGAACTTGAGTTATGGACAGCTGTGAGCTGCCATGTGGGTGCTAGAAATTGTACCCAGATTTTCTGCAAGAATAACAAGTTCTTCTAACCACGGTGCTCTCTCTACTCTACCCTGATGGCCACTGAGAAGTACACTTGGAGTTATCCACATAATTTTATTTGCTCAAGATAAACTTTTTCTAAATGAATGACTATATTTATTGAGGCCACATTTTTTAGATCTCCAAGATTTGAGATTCCTATCCAGAGCAAATTATGTAGTATGGAGGGGACAAGACTAAATACACAGGTTAACGAGATAGATTAGGAGGTATTAAAAAAAAAAAAAAACCTCACTTTGCAAGCCCTATATCCTGAGCTCTATCCCTGTATCATACAGTAGAAAAAGTACCAACTCCTAAAAGTTCTCCTCTGACCTCCACATATACTCTATGGCATACAGATGTGCGCTCTCGAGTGCAAGTGTACACACACACACACACACACACACACACACTCGGGGTTTGGGGAGAAAGAAAAAGAGGGAGGAGGAGAGAGAAAATACCATGGACACAAAGTTATACCAACAAGAAATCATGCATAACCAAATTAATAAATATTTAACACTATTCGTTTAGGAGAGCCAATGTTAGACAAAAGGTTTGTGCTGCTGCTGACAAGAATGAATCTACCATATGCAGTAAGGGTGCGGGCACTTCCATGCATAGTCTCACTTAGGCACAGTATTTGATGCAACACCAATTGTGTGATTAGAAAAGCAAGATTGAGTAAGAGGAGAAGAACGCACTGCAGGAGACAGACACTAATAGTTGAGAGTAACATCGTGCTATAGAGGAAGAGGAGAGACAACTACACACTAACATAACAGCCTTTATGATGACTAGACCCTGGCAGTGTCAGCCTGTACTGAGAATTATAACAGCATAGTAATTGGTTACGATGACTGTTGTATTTCTTTTTAAAAGTCTTAGTTGTGTTTGTATATACATGAATGTAGCAGATGTGTGCATTTTTGTGTGTGCATGTGTGTGCGCATATGGAGGCCAGGGGTCAACATGAAGCATTTTCTATCACTCCCCAACTTCCTTTGTGAGACAGTCTCTCACTGAACTTAAAGTGCACCCAGAGACTAGGCTGGCTGATAGGCAGCTCAGGGATCTTCCCACTTCTGCCCTGTGAGAGCTAGAATGACGGATGTTCCCCACCATGCGGAGCTTTTATGTGGGAGATGAGGATCTAAACTCAGGTGCTCATGCTACTCAGCAGGTACTGCATGGACTGTCATCTCCCCAGGCGCTGATGGTTACATTATTCTCAAATAGAAGTTGATCTACGTTTAGTGTACTTGGTTCAAAAGGTAAAGTGAATCACAAATTCCTAAAATATTTTTAAAGCTTTGATGAGGGAAGATTCCCGTGATTCTGAAAACCACACAACCATGTGTCATCTTCTCCAACGATGTTCAGTAGCTTCCTGTTATCAGACTGATATCAAATTTTACTGTTAATTTGGGTTTCCTTTTGTTGTCTTTTTCTTTCATTTGTTTTTTTTTTTTTTTTTTTTTTCACTTTTTGAGACAGGGTCTTTTGGGATAGCACAGGCATGACTCAAACTCACAGCAATCCTTTTGCCTCGGTCTCTCAAGTACTGAGATTACAGGACTAAGCTGTCATGTATATCTCCCATAGTATTTTACATGTGATCCACATACGTTTGATGACTGGCTGGTCGTCTTGTCACATTACAGACTCGATATTTTCGTTTCATCTGTCCACAGTGAGTCACCTCAACTTTAAGACCTGAAGAGTTAAAGGGAAAAAAAAGAGAGAGAATCTAAAATATCAGTTTTAAAATCATAGTTACAAAACTAGATTTGAATGCTGTCTTTAAAAAGTCAAGGAATGAAAAAAGAAAAGAAAAGAGCTGGAGAGATGGCCCAACAGCAAGATCACAGACTGCTCTTCCAGAGGTCCTGAGTTCAATTCCCAGCAACCACATGGTGGCTCACAACCACCTGTAATGGGATCTGATGCCCTCTTCTGGTGTGTCTGAAGATTATACACAAAATAAATAAATCTTAAAAAGTCAAGGAGAGGCAGGGCATGGTAGGACACATCTTTAATCCCAGAACTCAGGTGGCAGAGGAAGGCAGATCTCCATAACTTAGAGGCCAGCCTGTTCTTTAAAGTGTTCTAAGAAAGCCAGAGCTATGAAGAGAGACTGTTAAAAAAAAAAGTGCATTACTCTGGAAAGAATTCTCATGCAGATAATAGAGATTTCTTCTCCACATACATACAAAAGGTCAATAACTTAATACAGAATAAAAGACGCAACAAAATGGCAACAACTTTAATCATATAAAGACAAAATCTCAGCTAAGTAAACTAAATTAGGTCCTAGAAGATCTAAGATGTTCAACCAAAAAAAATTTTTTTTGAGACAATCTTCTACACAGATCAGATTAGCCTCCACCTTGTGATCTTCTGGCCACCGTCTCATGACTATTGAGATTACAGGCACGCAATGCCATGCCTGGCTACGTAACTGACCTTATTAGTTTACTCAATAAGTTTGTATAAGTATCACTATGTCCTGGTGTGTATTTTCGAGTGTAAGTGCACACTTACTCTATGACTAACTCAGCTGAAGAACTTATCCAAAGCCCCACTGCTAGGACTGTCCAGGTCTGTGTGGTTCAAGCCCAGGTGACCTGTACTGCGTTCTATTCACGCCACCATGACATTAGCATGGATACCTACCCCTGATTTCTTTGGTAAACTTGACACGCTGGGAGTCTGTTAGAGGTTTCGTCTGTTCGTTGATGTTCTGAATGTCTAAAACCTCACACATGAACTCAATGATAGGCTGAGCCCGGTAGAAAGCAGTTGCAGACACTAACAAACAGAGGAAGGATACTTAGCATCAAAGCAAAGTGAAGGGCCCAAACTAAATGAACAAAAACCAGTTAGTAGATGGAGTTCTTACCCACCATCAATATTGAGCATCATATTCCACATGGCAGGTCTCACAGACTGATGAAAGCCAAACCAAACCTCTCTACCCCCTCCCAGAGGGTGGTAATAACCTTCAGGAGGTGAGAAAAAAGACCGGCCTACTGGAGTGTACCTGAAGAGACAAAGTTTGAATACTTCATGCAAGACATTTTGACGTCAGTTTGTGAACTGAAATCAAGTTGAGATGTTGGAACCTTTGCATGGCTAAGAACAATCTGTCAAAAAGCCTGACATTTGTGGGAAGGGATCCAAAGTAAGGTACTGACCTCATAGAGGGGAGATGCCTTGTAATCACGTCAAGTGCTTGTACTGAGTCATCCGGGACTTCATTCAGGTGTCCAGCTAAAGCTTCTAGAAGCAGCTGAAGGCTCACAACTGACACCCATTGCACGGACACTTTGAAAGTTTGGTCCTTACCCTCACCTGGGAGGGTCACCTCCATATCAACCTAGATAAAAATATATACAGGTTTATAATGGTTATAGGAAAGACCCCAAGAATATTCCATATGGCATATGGACGATGTCTATTTATCTTAACAGTTTTTATAACTGCAGACCATTGGAAACAATATAATTTTCCTAAGTAAAGAAATAATTGAATAGAAAACATTATACAATAATTAAAATAAGAGGCCAGAGGAATGGAATAGTAGGTAAATGCTATTACCTCTAAACCTAACGACCTGAGTTTGATCCTAGGCACCTCACAATAGAAGGAAAGAACCAGTTCACACAAGTTGTTCTCTAACTTCCATATGTACACCATGGCAGGCATGAACCCATCATATATACATACATACATACACAAAAGTAAATAAATAAAAATAAATAAATAAGGAAGAGAATATATTATAGATGAACTTTATAAATATTGTGCTAAGTGAAATAAACCTGACATGAAAAGACAAATATTGATAACTGTACTTAAATGAGGACTCAGAATGGACAAATTCATAGCAACAGAAGGTGGAATGGTGGGTTCCGAAGCAGGTAGCAGGAGGTATGGGGAAGTGTTGTTTAGTGGGCAGAGCATTTCTGTTTAACAGAAAAATTCTAGAGTAGGTGGTGGTTACAAGTACATGATGTAAATGCTCTAAAAATGGAGTAGCTGGAGCTGGAGAGACCACTCAGTGATTTAGAGCACTGACTGCTCTTTCAGAGGTCCTGGGTTCAATTCCCAGCAAGTACATGGTGGTTCATGACCATCTGTAACAGGATCTGATGCCCTCTTCTGGTGTGTCTGAGGACAGTGATAGAGTATTCATATACATAAAATAAATAAATAAGTTTTAAAAGTTGTGATATCAAAAGAAAATCTTCATATCAAGACAAAAAACAAACAAACAAACCCAACAACAGAGTGGCTATTCATGCCTATAACCCCAGCAATCAGGAGGTTGATGCGGGAGGACCATGAATTCAAGGCCAAACTGAGACATATCTCAAAACAATTTGCTTTGGATTAGAAAATAGAGTTAAGTGGTCTGATATTGTATATAAATGGAAACAACACTCAATAAAAAATCACAACAATATGCAACAAATAAGCACTTACATAAGCATACATGTAGAAAGATAACACAAAATATCTGATGACAAGTAACATGCTAATGTGGGATGCTCCTTTAACAATGAGAATGGACTGCCATGAGGAAAGACAGGAAATCATAGTTTTTGTGAATTGCCTAATAACTTTAAGAGGAACATATATTCACATACTACTTATAAACTTTAGTTATCTATGTAAGTGTACTGTCACTGTCTTCAGACACACTAGAAGAGGGCATCGGGTCCCATTACAGATGGTTGTGAGCCACCATGTGGTTGTTGGGAATTGAACTCAGGACTCTGGAAGAGCAGTCAGTGCTCTTAACCACTGAGCCATATCTCCAGTCCTATAAATTTAACTTAAATTAATAAAAAAAAAAATTGTGATCCTAAGAATTCAATTCAGAGCCCTGTGGATAGGCAAGTGTTATACCACTGAGTTATCTTTTCAAGTTTACTTTATATGTATAGTGTTTGCCTGTGTATATGTATGTATCCCATGTGCATGCCTGGTATCCTAGGAGGTAGGAAGAGGGTGTCAGATCTCCTGGAACTGGAATTATAAATGGTTATGAGCCACCATGTGGGTGCTTAGAATCTGGGTCCTCTGCAAGAACAACCATGGTTCTTAGCCACTTAGCCATCTCTCCAACACTACATTTTAAAATTTAAAAGTACTTTAAAGCCAATTTTTAGAATATTTTCTCCCTTATCTATTTTTGTATATGAGTGCAGGTTCCCATGGAAGCCAGAGAGAGAGATGGAGTTCCTGGAGCTGAAGTTACAGGCGGCTGTGCTGTCTGATGTTGGTACTGGGAACCAACCTCAGTCCTCGAGAACAGCAGCAAGTGGTCTCAACTGCTGAGCCATCTCTTCAGTGCCTTCTCCTAATGTTTACTATATATTTATTTATTCATTCCTGTATGTGTATGTACGTGTACATGTTTGTAGGTGAGTATGTGGTCTGGCACATGTGTGGACATCAGAGGACAACCTGTGGAAATCAGCTCTCTCTTCCCACCACATGGGTTCCCGGGGATCGAATCCAGATTTTCTGGCTTGTTTTATACTATACCCACCAAGCCACTTCAGAATCCTTGATTTTAAAATATTACAGGCTTACAATACCCTATAACTCCAGCTCCAGAAAATTTGATGCCTTCTTCTGACCTCCGTGGGAACCACGTGTACAAGTGTACAAACTCATAGTCATTTGCATAAGTATAATTAAGACATATAAGTTTTAAAAATATTTATTTATTTACTATAAGTACATTGTAGCTATCTTCAGACACACCAGAAGAGGGCATCAGATCCCATTACAGATGGTTGTGAGCTACCATGTGGTTGCTGGGAATTGAACTCAGGACCTCTGGAAGAGCAACCAGTTCTCTTAACCACTGAGCCATCTCTCCAGTCCCATATAACTTTTAAAAATAATTTTTTTACTCATTGTTTTGTTTTTGACTCAGGGTCTTACCCACCCTGGCTGGTCTGGAATTTCACAGGTAGACCACACTGGTTTGGAACTCACGGAAAAACATCTGCCTGTCTCCTGAGTACTGGGATTAAAGATGTGCACCACCATGCTTGGTACTTTTTAAAAAAAGATTTATGTATGTATATGAGTACCCTGTAGCTGTCTTCAGACACACCAGAGGAGGGCATCAAATCCCATTACAGATGTTTGTGAGCCACCATGTGGCTGCTGCGAATTGAACTCAGAACCTCTGGAAGAGCAGTCAGTGCTCTAACCACTGAGCAACCTCTCCAGCCCAGCTTGGCACTTTTTTCTACTATTGAAATAATGTTTAAGAGTGTACTGTAGTATTGGTTTCATATGTGAAGCAATGAAAACACTGCTATAATATTTAGGCAGTGCTTTGTTAAAGTTCACTGTGAATGTAGAAACTATGGAAAATGTGAAGGTGACGGAAGCAATGTGACCCCAGTGCTCCTCACATCTGTAATTGCCAGTGAAGATGCAGTGACTGTGGGATCTGAAACCAGTCTATCATCACAACTCAACAAACTCAAGTGAAAGAGGCTGTGAGTGGTTCAGGGGTTGAGGGGTCACCCAGCCTATGTGCAGCCCGGAGTTAACATCCCATAGCAAGGAGAGGAAGAGCAGCAAGAGGAGGAGGAAGCTTGCCAAATGGCTCAGTGAGAAAATAAGCTTGATGCCCCAAATTACATCTCTGGAACCCACAAGCCTCATGCACCATGGTATTTGCATGCCTCCCAACAGTAAGTAACTGAATGAATAAAAGACCTGAAGGGTGACTTAGAAGGGAAACCTTGTGTCTGTCATCTGCAGTTGCCACTGAGTAAGCTGAAGTCCCCACTGCTGACACTTACCCTATCCCGTCCGATTGGCAGTGGATGTGCTGTGTACATGTTTCTTTTGCCATCATAGCCAGGCTGCCGATCTCCAAATATCTGCATCTTGAAGTGTCTCACCATAGTGTCTACTACCTCTCTTAACAGTAATGGAGACAGTGGCAGTTAGCTTTGAGAAATGACCAACAGAAAGTGGCACCATGCTTTTTTTTATCTAAACTCTGTGTGGTGCCACTAGAAAAAAAAAATCAGTCACAAAGATGACACAAATAATCAAAAAAAAAAAAAATTAACTTAAGGAAGGTAACAACACATGGGCACAAATGAGCACATAGAACATACCTGTAATCCCAACACTGGGATGGTGGAGGCAGGAGGATCGGGAGTTCAGAATCATCCTTGGCTAAACACTGAGTTTGAGACAAGCTTGGACTATGTGAGATCCAGTCTCCAATGAGATGGCTCAGCAGATAACGCTAATCCCATCCCAGGACCCACAAGTAGAAGAAGAAAATCAACTCTCCACTTGTCCTCTGACCTCCATACATATGCCACAGCACACTTGTGCCCATGTACACACACACACACACACACACACAAATAAAAATGTACAGAAAGAAAACTTCAGTGCTTTGTGCTATCACCTTTCAGAAGATCAGAGGAGGATACTGGATCCCCTAGAGCTGTAAGATACCCAATGTGGGTCCTGAGAACCAAGCTCCAGTCTTCTCTGAAAGCAAAAGGCATTCTTGACTTTCTCTCTAGCCCCTGTCTTACCAACCTTACTAAGCTCCATGTTTGTGAACTGTATCCTAACTCAAATATCACAGCCATCGGAATTACAAGTGAAATCAGTGAGAAAGTCACACTTAAGAGCTATGCATCCTTTCCATATTAGGAAAGGATACTTTGTTTGTATTCCCTCCCGCTTTTTTGAGACACTGTCTCATGCAGCCTAGGCTGACCTTGAACTCTTCATACTGTGGGGGTGACACCTGGTTTATAGAGATCAAACCCAGGGCTTTGTGGGTAGTGACAGGCATTCTGCTACTGAGCTACAGTTCTGGCCCTCATCCCTGCTTTATTTTTCATTATGTTTTATTTGCTGATTTATTAAGTTTTGATCATTAGAATATGAACTTCTCAAAACACAAACACTGTCCCTCTCCCAGGCCTAGAAGCTTGTTTCCCTGTCCTTTTTCGTTAGGAGCTCTGCAGAACAGTCTCCAGCAGCTCACTCCTGTGCACCTGTGTGGTGTTGCTGGCCTGTCAGCTGAACGCACGTGCTTTCTGACTCCTAATCATATTCTTTCAGGGTCTTCAAGAAGCTAGCTCATCTCTTAAGAGAACTTATGTTCAGTGTGCCCATTTTTCTTGGAAAATCTTGCCCTTCATTTCTTTGCTTACAGAATGCCAAGGGCATGCTGGGTAACAGTGGAGACTTTTCTAGCTTTCATGGATGGTAGCACTTGTAGAGGTTTTCTTTTGAACAGCACCCATTCCCCAGATGCCTACAATTTCATCTTTCCTATGTATTCATTGATATGTGGCCAAAGGAACAATTCCATGTTTTCTAAAAAGCCTAGCTTGCATACACGGCAACCCTTCCTCGTCATTCTGGTGAGTGACTAAAGATTGTAATTCTCTGGTACAGAACAGCACCTAACAACACCTGCTACACTGTGCATGCTCAGCCCAGTCTGTGTTGAGCCAGGTGTGGAGGCCTACACCTACAGCCCCAGTCCTCGGGGCTGTTTGGAGTCTTATTTTCTATAACCGTGTTCACTTCCTACAATGATCTCATTCAGCATCATGCTTTACCAACAATATACTCATGACTCCCAAATGCCTATTTTCAGCACATGTCTCCCCTAAGTCCAATTTCCCAAACTCCATAACCTAATAGACATCATGACCTAGCATGTCTAGTTTATCCTGGGGCTAAAGAGGTAACTCAGCAGCAAAGAGTAAAGGTTTGGTTCCCGGTACCTGAGTTGGGCAGCTCACAACTGCCTGTACCTCCAGCTCCAAAGGAATCTGACATCCTTTTCTGGTTTCCATGGGCAGGGACACACACACACACACACACACACACACACACACACACACACACACACAAACATACACACGTACAAATAAATATTTAAAACACATGTCCTCACTCAGAAGACTAAAGCTAGAATATCTGAATTTAAAAAATCATTGTAAATCAATGTTTGTCTGGGCTACATATCAAGATCTATTCTCAAAACATTATTGATCTCTACACCTGAGCTGAATTATCGTGGGTTTATACAACATTAAACCATATCAGAAAGCTAAATTATTGGAGTGTGATTTTTAAAAAGGATAAAGCAAAAACAAAAAACGCCATAAACATCACCAAATAGTTCAGTTGGCAGCAAAAGCGTTGTCACAAAGCAAGATCTTAGGATGGAAGGCTGCTGGAGGATGGCCACGCGACACAGTGACAGGGAATGAGTGTGTGTGTCTTACTATAGGGCATCTTCGTATTGGTAACCTGACCATATCCACGGAACAGTTCGCTTCCTCAGACCCTCCTCAATAATGCTAGAAATAAGCAGGGCTTCTCCTGGAGCTTTTTTCTCTTGCATCATTATGTTCTCACATACCAAGCCATAGCATCTCAATCTCCAGATAACTCCACTTCCCACACACTAACATCACCATCTACCGTCATAAACTTCTGGTACCTTTGATTAATAATGACCACTGACATGCTCACTTTATCAAAGAGTACGATTTGTTGAGAGATCAGTGCTATATCCAACAGAGATCGGAGTTCTGAAACAACCAAAGAGGATCACATCACACTCACTATTAGGGTAAAAGAGTTCCTACCTGCTGGGAGACTTCAGAAGACAAAATGATACATAATAAATTACCTGAACTATATGCACTTAAAAGTCTACTCTTTCTAATTCTTACCTGTTGACTCTACGAGGCCGTTTCTCTGGTTTAATATCCACATCATAGTGATACACATCTATTTTAGGGATCTGAACCTGGAAATGATTGGCTAACAGCCGAATTGGTTTCCCAACAGTTCCAAGGCCAGGACGCCGAGGTGGCTGGAAAAGGCTGACTGGAGGTCCTATAGAGAGTGAAAGACATATCGTGCTATTTGATAATGAGGAGAATTATTAAGATATCTTATTTATCATTGAACATGTTCTGATATTAAAAAAAAAAATCTTGGATCTCTGAGGCTGGAGAGATGGCTCAGAGGCTAGAAGCACCGGCTGCTTCTTCAGAGAACTCAGTTATTTTTCCCAGCATGACAGATTACAACAGTTTGTAACTCCAGTTCTAGGAGATTCAATGTCTCCCTCTTCAGACTTTCATGGGCACCAGGCATATATGGGGTACAAACCTTCAGGCAAAACACTCACACATTATTTATTTTAAAATAAATAAGATACTTTAAAAAATTATGCATATTGGTGCTTTGGCTGCATGTGAGGATATCAGATCCCCTGGAACTGGAGATACAGACAGTTGTGAGTTGCCATGTGGGTGCTGGGAATTGAACCTGTGTCCTCTGGAAGAGCAGTCATTGCTCCTAACCACTAAGGCATCTATCCAGCCCCATTTTTGGTTAATTGAGGTATTGAATATACTAAACTTATCTAGATTTCTAGGTAGTTAACTAACAATGTTGCTATTATTTTCAATATAAGGAACATCAAAGTTAGAGAGTACAATGAATTTCTATCATACACAAGTTTACAAAAGTATATGTGTTTAAAAATAGCATGTAGCCAGGGATGGTAGTACGGTGGTACACACTTGGGATGCTAAGGGAAGCTAATTAAGAGCTCAAAGGCATAACCCTGTCTCAAAAAAAAAAAAAAAAAAAAAAAAAAGCAATAGGGGTTGGTAAAATGCTCAGTAAATAAAGACTTTACTGCCAAGTTTGACAACCTTATTTTGATACCCAGGACCCACAGGGTCAGAAGAGAGAACTGACTCTAATGCACACAGGCATGAGCACAGGTGCGTGCATACACACATGCACACACACACACACACACACACACTGAATGCTGGAGAGATGGTTTACTTAGCCCTTAACAGCACTGACTGCTCTTCTGGAGAACTCAGATTTGATTCCCAGAACTCACACGACAGCTCACAATTATCTATAACCCTGATGTGAGGTGCTCTGATGCCCTCTTCTTGCTTCTGTGAGCACCAGGCACGCACATACAAACCTGTACTCACAGTCACATACGGAGGCAAGGCACTTATACAGACAAAATACAATTAATACAAACTTTAAAAATAACTATAATAGAAAAGTAAAACCAGGAACCAGGTGAGATGGCGTATTTCTTTCATTCTGGCACCTAGAAGGCAAAAGCAGGCCAGCCAGAGCTACAAAGTGAAATTCTGTCTCAAAAAATAAATAAATAAAACAAAGATAGAAATAGTAAAATACTATGTAGCTCAGTGGTGGAATACTTATCTAGCCCTGGGCTTAAACAAACAAACAAGCAAACAAAAACGCTGGAGATGTAACTTAGTGATGGTATTTGGTTGGTTTGTACAAGGCTCAGGTTCAATCACTACCACCACATAAAATAAATAAAAAGAAACAACCACTAAACTTTAGGGGTCATCAAGAGCCTTTGTAGTTGGAAAGGATCATTAATTCCCCACAACTAGCCTTGCCTTACTTTTCTCTGTACAAACAGCAGGAGATTAAACAGCAGCTGTATTAATCAGTTTCCTTTTTTAGTATCAAGCTGGAACAATATCAACTATAATATACATTTTAATCTGTAATCTGATTTTATTAGAACTGTGACATCCTAGCCAGCACACACCTGTGATTCCAACACCCAAGAGGCAGGAGAATTGCCATAAATTCAAAGGCTAGCCTGAGCTACAAAGTGAGTACCAGCCATGCCTGAGCTCCAGGGTGGCCTCGTAAAATAAAAATTAAAAACAAGGGCTGGAAAGGTGGCTCGGTGGTTAAGAGCACTGGCTGTTCTTCCAGAGGACCCGGGTTCATTTCCCACACCAACACAACAGCTCACAATTGTGTCTAACTCCAGTTCCAGGGCATCTGACACCTCACATAGACATGCAGGCAGAACATCAATGCGCATAAATTATAAATGCATTGTTTTAAAAGGATTTTTAAAAAACAAAATAACATGAACTAGAACCCGATTCATGGGTGGGCAGTGGTGGGACATGCCTCTAATTCCAGCACTCGGAGGCAGATGCAGACAGAAATATGAGTTTGAAGCCAGCCTAGTCTACAGAGTGAGTTCCAGGAAATCCAGGGCTACACAGAGAAACCCTGTCTCAAAAAACAAATCAAAACAAACAATACTGATTCATTTTTTATGTACCTAACCTGCATTGTGTACTTAGTATCAGAGATCGGCCCTCAGTATCAGTAGTCTAAGTCAATGGTTCTTGACCTGAACATTAGGCAAATATCTAGACATTGTAATCTGTCACAACTAGGAATGCTAACATATATGATCGGGAACCACACAGTTTAAAACACTAGGAGTACCCAGGTTGAGAAGCCTTCTAATCATGATTCACAAGTCATATGTCTATAATACCAGTTCTCAGGAAGAAGAGGAAGGAAGGTTGAAAGTTGAGGCCAGCCTAGGCTACACAGGAGACCCTATCTCAAAAAAGAAAAGACTCTCATATATTAAAGATATATATATATATATATATATATATATATATATATATATATATATATATATTAATATTATGTAGTCTCTCTTTTCCTAATATATATTATATATAATATGTATGTATTATATATATATATAGTGCGTGTACATGTACATGTGTTATGTTACATGCCTATGAATGTGTGGAGGACAAATAACATGTCATCTATCAATCTCCACCTTACTTTTTTTAGATTTTGTGTGTATTATGAGTGCTTTGCATGTATGTATATATGTGTACTACATGTCTGTCTAATGTTGTTACATCAGGAGAGGGCATCAGACCCCCTGGAACTGGAGTGAACCACCAAGTGGGTACTAGAAACCAAGCCTGGGTCCTCTACAAAAGCAACAAATGCTCTTAACCACAGAGCCATCTCTTTAGCTCCCTCTGCCTTACTTTCTGAGACAGTATCTCCCACTGAACCTAAAGCTCACTGACTGAGCTGGACTGGATAGCCAACGAGAGCTCCGAAGTTTTGCCTGTTTCAGCACTGTCCCTTTAATTTCTGCCATGTGCTTTTTATAGGTGCTGAGAATCCAAATCAGGTCCTCATGCTTGCACTGCCCACTAGGCCATCTCCCCAGGCCCACAAGATACAGTATCATGTTTCTCTCTTAAGAGACCTATGCTATGCAACGAATAATGAAGACACTCATTGTTTACTGGACTCATTTTACCACTCTTCCTCACCTTTCCTCTTCCTCTTTCCCTTTCTCCCTTCTCCCTCCTCACCTCTCTTCCCACTCTCAAAACTGAACATCAATTCATCTTCTTTGGAAAAGGATTTTGTAGACACAGCCTGCAGATACCTATCTAACCAGTCTCCCTCTAATGAGAATATCAAGTGGACACTGGCCTAAAAACTAACCATCTTCTCTATTATGGATAGGCACTGAGCAAAATAGGTTGTGGTTCCAATGGAAAGTTACAAGACCTCTTACTAAAGTGACATCTTACTGACTGAGAATGGAGAGAAGCCACTGAAAAGGGAAAGCTTTGAAATACTTACTGCTCTGGTCCAACATCACTCAAGGACACCACAACAAATATCTTAATGGAATCTGTATTGACAAATCGCCATATACTAATAGCTAAAGCACTGAAAATCTCTTCCCACTTCAATTTATTGTTCCTTTCCTCCTAAAGTAAACACTTCAGAATGTAGTTCAGATGTAATTTTCTAAGAAAGACCTATCCCCTGTACACACAAGACACCGTGTGTAGGGTGGGACTTAGCTCAAGTGTAAGAAATCACCAGCAAGATGGCTCAGCAGGTAAAGGTACTTTGCTGCCAAACTTGACTATGATCCCTATGTCCACATGATGAAAGCAGTAAACTGATCACCCCCCCCCCAAATTTTTTTAAAGGAGTAAGTTGTTAAATTGTCTTGTCTTCTGTAATGGACTTAGAAATTCTCAGAAGAACTAGAATTCCAGTTCTGGTTCCCACAACACCTAACTCATCACCCAGCAAGCTGTGCAAACTCAATACATGTGGAAGAGCAACCTTAGTGCCATGTAAAAACAAATCAGAAACCTTAACCCTAATGTGCAAAATGTGACAATTATTCTTTAAGGAAGCATGTAGAAAGCATTGCTGTGAGGCACACTAGGGGTAAGATAAGGCAATTATCAACCCAATTAAACCATACAGATAAGTCAGCTTTGCACAAAATACTTGTAAGCAACCATTATAACATAAAGTTACAAAGAATCCAGCTATAAAGGAGAAAGTTGGAAGCAGAAACTTGGATCAAAGGAGTTCCCTAGGAAACTGATTTGTAACAGTTACCAGATCAAGGCCTCCCATTTCTTCTCCAGATTTCACAGGTCTTTGATTATCTACTTCTCTAAAGTACTTAATGGCAAAGGGGTTGAAATACAAGTGGTTAAATATCAGGTAGTGAGTATAGCTCATTGATAAAGGATACCCCTATAGATACAAGATGAGACCCTAGGCTGATCCTTAACACCAAAGGGGGAGGGCACTGGAGAGATGGCTCAGAGGTTAAGAGCACCGACTGCTCTTCCTGAGGTCCTCAGTTAAATTGCCAGCAACCACATGGTGGCTCACAACCATCTGTAATGGGATCCAGTGCACTTTTCTGGTGTGTCTGAAGATAGCTACAGGGTACTCATATAAATTAATAAATAAGTAAATCTTTTTTAAAAAGTAGAGTAAAACATTTTGTCTCTTTTTTTTTTTCTTGACACAAGAAAAGTCAGGTGAGTGGCCACTTCTCTAAATAAGCTTAGATCTATTTAGAAATTATATTCTAAAATGTTCACTCCAAAAGCCAATTTCTTTGAGTTAGGCAATTATCTACTTAATAAAACAAACATAGCAGCTAAGCTTCAGGTACCAAATGATCTGGATTTGAGTTCGGTTCTGGTATTACCATTTCCTGACTGTATAGCATCAGGCTATTTCTTAGCTTCTCCAGATCTCAGCTTCCTCTTCTAGAAAGCAGGGTGTGTGGTAATAGCATCTATCTCATAGTGCTTTTGTGAATGTTCTAGGACACAATGTCTACAAAAGACTCAGCGGGCTTTGTAACAGTTATGCATTCAGTAAGGTTAGGTATTATAAGGGCAACAGTATACGGTCAGAGTTAATGTTCACAGATATTCTGGTTTTACATTGGGGGCATCCGTAGGACTTGGGACAGTCAAAAAAGAACATCTTCTGAAAACAAGATGCTCATGATTTAACTCAGAATGAATAAGATCGGCCTTAAATAAAGAAGGCGTTAGAGTAAAAATAAGATGCTGCACACTTTGACCCTCATTTCCCCACAGATCTATGAGTCTTGAGGAAGTCATTTATACTCTTTGAACTTCGTTTTTTCATCTGTTAAATGAAAAGTTACCTGCTCTGTCTACTTTCCCAAAGGATCAAATGGGTTGATAGGCTTTGCTGGTTGGTTTGGTTAGTTGCTTTGTTAGATGATTGAATGGTGAGGTTGATTGTTGTTGCTGTTTTGTTTTGATGGGGTCTTACTCAGTAACCTAGGCTTTGGACTCATGGTAATCCCTCAGCTTCAGCCTTCCCAGTGCTGAGATTATAAGATACCTGGAACAGTTCCAATGTGCTCATAATTATTAAACTATTTTCTTAGAAAAAGAGTACTTTTATGCGAGTGCATGTTTTTCTTGCATATATATATATATATATATATGTCACATACATACAGTGCCCACAGAGGCCAGCAGAGGTTGTTGGATCCCCTGGGACTGGAGTTACAGACAGTTGTGAGACACTGTGTGGGTGCTGGGAATCCAACCCAGGTCCTCTGAAAGAGCACCCAGGACTCTTAACCAGTGAGTCATGTCTCTATCCCACACAAAAGTATTCCACAGATTGCACAGCACTACTAAGGGCTGGAGGACTGCCCCTCAGTGGAAGGGCATTTGTCCTTTATTCATGGGGCCCAGGGCTCCGTCCCAAGCACTGCAAAAACAAATAAATAAACAGGCAAATGACTAAGCAGGCAAAAATTAAGGTTATACTCACTATAACCAAAATGAATGATAAAGGTCATCTCATTTTAAGTTTCTGAGAGAAGATGAACCTGGGTCATGACAGAGGGTGTGAGCCTAAGAGGCCTGCTGGGGATTGTTGGGTCCTCTGCAGAGGACCCAACACACTCTCTAATGGAAGGAAACGTGCTCCTTTGGTTCTAAAATGGCCTAGAAGCATGGGCTTTGTTCCCTTTGTTTCCATCCTATACTCAACAAGGAGGTGTTATTACTTGTTATTAACTGGGTTTCTAAGGGAACCGGATACCAAAACAAGAGTCTGCTGTAGGGCACACAGGAAAATATGACTCAGCAAAGAAGATCCATGTAAAATTTTGGCTTAACCATGGATATCTCACTTTCTACAAGTCCAGAGAGTCTAAGTCAACTTCCAAGTCTTCAAACCTGCAAATCCTAAAGTCAAACCAAACGGGGTGGGCAGTTAGTTTCCTGGGCAGTTCCTTATCACCATATCGATTCTTTTTATGAAACTCAGCTGTACACATAGTTACACAATCACTTTTCATAGCCTCTAATAACTGCAATAGTTGCTTCAATTTTAAGTTACTCATGGGAGGAAGAAAAGAAACAATTGTTGAACAGCTACAGGAGTCCTGACAAGACTTCTTCCAAATGTCAGATCTCAATCTCACATGCCAGTCTAATAGAACACTAGCCTTGTTTTAGAGAAGAGGAAACTGAAGTTCAATGTTATGGGGAAGTGGAGGTGGGGATTAGGGGTAATACAAGTATAAAATTACTATATTAGTTTTTAATAGAAGTTTGGTACAGTCCTGAAGCCATAAGAATCCTTTTATCTATAGGAATAGGTCTAAAATAACAGCATAATATGCTGAGGTTTATCAAATATATATAACAATACATTTGATAATATGCGATAAACCAATGTGGTGTTTTG
Source organism: Micromys minutus (assembly GCF_963924665.1). Classification (NCBI taxonomy): domain Eukaryota; kingdom Metazoa; phylum Chordata; class Mammalia; order Rodentia; family Muridae; genus Micromys; species Micromys minutus. The sequence continues at coordinate 41,308,098 of NC_137978.1, forward strand.
TTTTTGTTTTTGTTTTGTTTTATTTCTCTCTTTTGGACAGTCTATGTAGCCCAAGCTACCTTCAAACTCTTGCTTTCTCAGCCTTCCAAATGCTGAGATTATACTTATGCACCACCACAGCAGGCGCAAACCTGTTTATAATCAGGGTCTCAAGTAGCCTAGGCTGACCTCAAATTCACTTTGTAACGGGCTAGCCTTGGAACTCTGGATCTTCCTGCCTCCACCCACTCACTGTCAGGATTATAAGCATATGACACAATGCCCAGCTAAGCTGATTTATTTTGTAAAGGCCTATGAGATTTGATTATGAGGGCTTTTAAAAATAAAAAATAAAAAAACTTTAAATAGCAAATAAAGATAAGATTTAATCACTCAGTTATGTAAATATGTTCCAACAAACCTGCAAAGTTTCCAAATGCAAACAATAAACCTAATTTTTATGTATGTAAAAAAACATAAAGTCTACTATGTAAACAAGGTTTGAATATGAAAATTAATTCCATCACTGTCCCAAAACCTTGCCCTACTTAGCCAAGCAATTAGCAACCTGTTGTGGGTCTTGAGACAGGAGCACAAGGCTCAAAACGAAGAACATTCATGAGAGTTTGGAAAGCTTCCTTGGATTGGGGCAGAGGGAAATAAACAGGGGCCATCCATAACCAACAAAGAATCACGGTTTCAAAAAACACTTTTTCGTTTCGTCTTCATGGGCACTCATAACCCAATTAAAAGGGAACGCAGGACATTGATTCCTGTGCTGGAAGAGTACTGGCTTGTTCTACATCACTCTGGGACTGACAGACAAACTGACAGATTACCAAACTTCAGGGCTTTGGGAAAAAGAACAGACATTTCCCCCTTTGGCTTTCAGGGATGGGGTGAATGGATCGGTCTTTCTTCCTCTTCTGAGAAACCAGATGCCAGTGCAAAGGAAAACAGAGATTCTGCCCCCACACCAAGAAAACCCTAGACAGAAGAAGGCCTTCCAGGTTTGGGCCAGGCCTCCGCGTGCACCAGACACACGGTCCCATTTGAGGCCCCAGCTAGCCTCGCAGCGACCTAAGATCTAGGACAGAGATCTAAGGTCCGGACCGGTCCGCCCTACCCCAGGGACTCCGGTCGCGTCTTGAGCCTCCCTCCCTTAGACATCCTCGCGACGGGTCCGGAATAGACCCAGAGTTTTCAGCTGGGGCGCGATCCCCGCCCCCCGGGGACCAGAGCATGGGACCTCTTCCTTCCCGGGGCCTGGCAGCCGGCAGCCAGGTCCGCGAGAGCGGCGACGGGACAGCGACAGTCCCTTCAGCCGGTCCGTCCGCACTCCCGAGCCCCGCGTCCGACCCTGTCCCCAGCGCGCTCCTCACCGGGTCCCAGCGCCTCCATGGCGGCGATGGGGACCGCCTCGCCCCGGTCCCCGGCGCCTCCCGCTCTGGACCCCGCCGCCGCCGCCGCGTAACGCTTGCTCTCCGGAATACTGGCGCTGAAGCGGCGCCGCGAAGACGCGGGCGCTGGGGAGGCGGCGGCGGCGGCGGCCGGTCCGGGGACAGGGACCCGGCTCTCTCACCGCTCTTCCGGCCTCAGCAACAACAAAAACAATCCCCGCCGCCGCCGCCGCCGCCAGCTGGAGCGGGAGCGGGAGGCGGCGCGCGCCCGCCGGGCGGGGATGGGGCGCCAGGCGCGTGCGGTCCGGGATCCCCGCAGGCGAAGGGGGCGTGCGCGGCCCTGCACGCGCCCGGTCCAGCGAACCCTTCCGAGGCTGGGGGCGGGGTGCGGCAGGGACGGGCGCGCGCCCTGAGGGCCGAGCCCGGAGGACGCGCGTCAGGCGCGCACCCGCTCGCCCGCCTGTCCGCTCGCAGGACGCTCGGCGGCTCCTCCTCAGGCAGCGGTCTTCCTCTAAGTCGCCATCGAAAGAGCTGGATTCCAGTCCTCGATGACCTACAGGCAGCAGCCCACCACTTCGTCCTGAGACTCACCTCAGGAACCCCTTCCGCACCCCCACCCCAGATGACCTCTTCCCTCTCACCCCTGGACACCTTAGGCACAGGTCCTTCATTCATTCCTTCCCCCCAACAACACACGTCCTGTGCAGGGAAAGCAGGTTCTGTTTTGGGTCCCAAGACTGGTCAACACGTCACCAAGGCAGCATGAGTCCAGTATCTTTAAGGTTTCCAATCAGGAAACTTACAGTTAAGATGCGGACATAGGCTGTCAAGTCAACTAAATGGGGCAACGGCAGTCTCCTAGTTAAAAAGGCTCAACAGCCTTATTCTAGTTTGCTAGGGCCGCCGTCGGGTACCACAAACTGTGTAGTTTAGTACTACAGAAACGCACACCGACAGTCTAATAAGATCTGTTAGTGTGGTGGGGGTTGAGGTTTTTCTCCCTCGGTTGTAGATGTCTGTCTTCCTGTATTATCACAGGTCTTCCCATTGTATCTTCTATCCAAATTGCTCCTATTTTTTTAAATTAATTTATGTGTATGAGTGGTGTTTGTTTGTTTTGTCTGCATGTATGTGTTTGTGCCTGGTGCCCCTGGAAGCCAGAAGACGGAATTGAATCCCCTAGAGCCAGGGTTACAGATAGTGTCAGCTGTGTAGGGGCTGGGAATCAAACCTGGGTCCTCTGCAAGAATAACAGGTGCCCTTAACCACTAAGCCATCTACAGCCCCCAACTTCTTTTTCTTATAAGGAAGATGGCTCAGTGGGTAAAGGTACTTTATTACACTGACAACCTGAATTCCATCCCCAAGGCAGATACAATGAAAGGCAATAAATAATAACTGAATCCCGATGAGTATCAGAGAATATCTCTGACCTCCACACGAGTGTCATGGATACTAATAAATAAATAAATGCTTTAAATTATTTTAAGAAACAAAACCAAACCCTGGGTAGTGGAGCACTTGGGAGATGGAAGTAGCTGGAGAGTTCAAGGCCAGCCTTTGCTACCAAAGAATTTAGGGCACTCCAGCTGGGTGTGGCCTTTAATCCCAGCACTATGGAGGCAGAGGCAATCCAGTTTACATAGTGACTTCTGGGATAGCTAGGGTGAGACCCTGGATGGGGGTGGGGGGAGCGAGCCTTTCTCCCAAAATAAAAAACAAATCAGGTATCAACTTCAGTAATAACGCAGTGGGGGAGGGGCTGAAGATTGGGGGGGAAAGTGCTCAAAACTAATTATGCAGTGCTGGTGGTTGAAATGGCCTGGTTGGAGGCCGACCTTCTCAGTCTTACTTCCTAACAAAAGTTCTCCTGATTCTTTAGGCACCCTGACTTGGGCTTGTTCTCTACATTTAAAAAAAAAGTGTTACCATGAACGTAGAGTCTGGAGCATGAAACGTGCAGTTCCAGTAAGGACCGAAATGTTGCACCCCTCAATATCCCAACCTGAATGGTATCTCTTTCCCATTCTCACGCTCATCACCTTTACTCTCCGCCTAGGAACCCTTCCTATTGAGGTTCCGCAGTCGTGTGTCTCAGTTCAGGAAACCCTCCCTCTCTGCTTCCGGCTGCGGCTAAGAAGCCATGCCTCAACACCACTTCCCCTTCTCTGCAGTGGCTGCAAACCCCGCTATACCTCACACACTTCCAGGAGGAAGAAGGGTAGAGGCTTTGCCTTTATTGTCAGTACATAAATTATTATTTTTTCTTATTAAATCCTCTTGTCCCTTGGCGGCCACCACTTTGGTGATACAATTACTTCATCTCCTTGCTTAGATTATCAGCCCAAGTCTGCCTCCCCACTGTTCTATAAACTCTTGAGGGCAGACCTTCCTTAGGCTTTTATTCAGATATGTGCTGTGACTCCTAACAATGTACACAGTATCAAATGGGGACAGAGCTTATGAAATAAATGAGCGATCCAGTAAAGGTGTGGACGCTGGAAGCTAGAAGCAGGTAGTGTTGGAGTCAGAGTCTCGACGAGACTCTCTGGGTAAAGTGCCTGCTTCTATGGGTGTGTGTGTGTGTGTGTGTGTGTGTGTGTGTGTGTATTTTTAAATCAGATAGGTCTGAGCTTCGATTCCCATTCTATAACTTACAAACTCTAAGGACATGTAGCCTCATCTGCTCAAGGCTATCTCGAAGAGGAAGCTGACCCCTCTATGTCCGATGCACGCTCTTGTGTGCCTGGAACACCGTAAGCAACAGTGGCTAGTTCTCCACGTTCCTCTTCCTTTGGCAGCCGCGTCTCTCCGTTGCCCTGCTGGGTTAGTCCCTTGAGAGACAGTGAACTCAAGATCTCAGCTCAGGGTAAGTATGGAGAACAGAGCCCTAAGGGACTAAACATGTTTACACGTTCTGTACCTGAGTCACGCTAACAGAGGTAGTTGGCTCACTCATCTGGAGGAGAGAGAGCTGAGCGCACTCATGAGCATGCGCAGTTACGGTTGACAAGTAAAACTGAACTGACCGTGCTGTTCCAGAGGCAGGCTAAGCCAAGGGATCCTCACCAGTGGATGCTGAGCTCAAGCTCCGACTCCCACCACCAGTCTACTTTGTGACACTCCATCCTTGTCTCTGTCTCTGATCTGCCACCACAGCTGCCTTTCTACCAGCTTTTCTGAAAGCCCATTGCTTGCACATTGAGAAAGGACGTCTTTGCAGTTGACCAACTGCAGTAGGTAGACCTGCTGTTTCAGCTCGTAAACGTCTCAATTCAAACAAAATTTTTATTTTATTGTCTATTTAATGTATATGAATACACTGTAGCTTTCTCAGACACACCAGAAGAGGGCATCAGATCCCATTACAGATGATGTGAGCCACCATGTGGTTACTGGGGATAGAACTCAGGACCTGTGGAAGAGCAGTCAGTGCTCTTAACCGCTGAGCCATCTCTCCAGCCCTTTATTTTATTTCATTTCATTTCATTTACTTTTTTGAGACATGGGCTCTCTCTATAACCTGGGCTGCACTATTCTCGGCTTCCAGGGTGCTAGGATTACAGACATGTACCACTATGTCCAGCTTTCAAACAAATAAACTTAAGTAAAAATTAAAGTGGGTCCATTCCAACTGATGGAAGCAGGTACCCACCCACATTGTGCTGGTTAGATTGGATGCATAGTCATGTGGGAAGAGGAAACTTCAACTGAGAAAATGCCCCAATCAGACTGGCCTGTGGTGTGTCAGTAGAGCATGTCCTTGATTAATGACCGGTGTGGAAGGGCCTAGCCAAAGTAGGCAGTGCTGCCAAAAGGCAGGCAGTTCTGTGCTGTATAAGAAAGCCAAAAGAGAAAGCTGGAGAGACCAAGCCAGTATGCACTTTTCCTTCATGGTTCCTGCCTCAGTTCTTGCTTGAACTCCTGCCCTGACTTCCCCAGTAATCAACTGTGATCAGGATGTGTGAGTCCCATGTGAGTCACATAACCCCGCCAAGTTGTTCTTGATCACAATTCTTATCACAGTGACAGGAAGCCAATGTGGGTCAAGACCTGAACTTGACAGCAGCCCTCCAGAGCCACCTAGATGGAGCACTGTACCATTTGCTCCCAATCCACAGCAACCTCGCTCTTTTCCAGTCTTAAGTTAGATATAATTTCTTTTAAAATTTGCACTTATTTATTTATAAGTGTGTGCGTGTGTGTGTGTGTACATGTGTGCCGTGCTCAGGTGTGGAGCTGAGAGGATACCTTGGGAACGTTGGTCCTACCCTTTCATCATGCGGCTTTCAGAAATCCAGCTCCAGTTATCAGGTTTGATTCTGAGCTCTGTCCTTCTCTCTGGCCCTTCTACCGTAAAATTTACCCTCCTTTTGTTTGTTTCTGTCTTGAGGCAGAGTCTCACTATGTGGCTCTGGCTATCCCAGAAATCACTATATAGACCAGGCTGGCCTGGAACCCACAGAGATTCACCTCTGCCTCTGAGCTTAAAGGGATACACTACCATGCCTGGCTAACACTTACCATCTTAAAAGTTCCAATTCAAAGGCTTTCGTATACTCATGAGATGTAATCATAATTTCTTTGAAAATTTGCATTCATTTATTTATAAATGTGTGTGTGTTTATGTGAGTATGTGTGATTCCAGAATGTTTTCATCACTCCAAAAGGAAGTTTTAAAGGTACTCACTGTGCCTTCCTCCACATATCCCCTGGAAACCATGACTCTACCTTTTGGCTCCACAGGTTTTCATATTCCAGACATTCCATATAAATGAACTCATATGTGGCCTTTTGTATCTAATTTCTTTCACTCAGCATGTTTTCAAAGTTTATCTATGCAGTAGCATGTATCAATACTTTGTTTTTTTATGGATATGGATATACCACATTTAAAACTTTATTACAGCAGCTGGAGAGATGGTTCAGCAACTGAGAGTACTTGCTGCTCTTCCAGAGGACCAGAGTTCAGTTCCCAGCATTCATGTCTACAACCCCCTATAACTGGTCCACAACCCCCTATAACTCCAGCTCCAAGGAATCCAACACCCTCTTCTGCTCCCCTGTGAACACCCACATGCATGTGGCATACACAGACACAGGCACAGGCACCTAAATAAAACAGATGTTTTCTGTTCACAGCAGTAAAATTGGAAGACAGTGAGTTTGAAGCCAGTTTAGGCTACATAAGACCTCATCTTAAGAAGGAAAAGAAGGGGCCCAAGATAAACATTTTATTTATTTGGGGGTGATTAGGGTATACACACATGCCACTGCACCATATGCAGGTCAAAGGGTAACCTAAGGGAATTGGTTCTCTCTTTCCACCAGAGAGGTTCCAGGGTTGCAACTCAGCTCATCAACTTTGCTGGCAGGTGGCTTAAACCACTGAGCATCTTGCCAGCCTTATCCTACCACATTTTATTTATCCACTGGTCCTTGACACTGGAGTTGTACACATTTTGGCTCTAACACAGTTGTGACCATTCATACACAAGTTTTTTTGTGTGATCATAAATTTTCAGTTGTTTTTGGATGTCTAGGTATCAGTGAAATTACTGCTGTCTTATGTGGTCATTCTACATTAAATTTGTTGACAGTTTTCCTTGGTGGCCACTGGCAATTTATAAGGGCTCTAATTCTTTTATTTCTTATGGTCTGCATATCCATGTGTGCCTTTGTGTGCATGTGTACATGTATGTGTTGATGCTCGTGTGTGTGAAGTCAGAGAATAACTTCGGGTATCATTCCTCTGGTGTCATTAATGTAATTTGGAGAGAGGGCCATTCACTGGTTTGGAACTAGTTAGCTAGGTTGGCTGGCTGGTGAGTCCCAAGGATTGGCTCTCAGTTCCTTCCAAGGACTGGGATAACAAGTGTGTGCTACCATGCATTTTTTACATAGACTATAAGGATCAGACCTGTGTCCTCATGCTTAACACTTTTCTGACTGAGCTGTCTCAGGCCCTTTCTTTTCTTTTGAGACAAGGTCTTATGTAGCCTAAACTGGCCTTAAACTCACTATCTTAGAGTTTTACTGCAGTGAGCAGACATCATGACCAAGGCAACTCTTGTAAGGAACAACATTTCCCTGAGGCTGTCTTACAGGTTCAGAGGTTCAGTCTATTATTATAAAGGCAAGAGCATGGCAGTGTCCAGGCAGACGTGGGGCTAGAGGAGCTGCCAGTTCCACCTCTTGTTCCAAAAGCAGCTAGCAGAAGATGGCTTCCAGGCAGCTAGGAGGAGGGTATTAAAAAGCCCATGCCCACAGTGATACACCTACTCCAACAAGGTCACACCTCCTAATAGTACCACTCCCTGGGCCAAGCATATACAAACCATCACACTCACTGTGTAGCCTATGATGATTGTATCTAGTAGGAAAAAGGGGGGAAAGTCAGCCTAGCCTGAGCTGATTTTGACCTCAAATAAACTTTTAGGGAGAATCCCCTATTTAGCATTTTACGCCTATACATAGCTGAGCATGCATATGATTAAAGTAAAATGCATTGTGGGAAGGCACAGGTGCAGCAGAAAATGATTATATAACTGAATCTATTAACCAAAGCAGAGAACTACACTCACCATGCCCCTTAGTCACCAACTTCCTCCTTCTCTTAGCCTAGAAAAGGAAGCCCTGATTCTTTACTTATATGGGCCATTGCTCCCTTGAAGTGTATTCTGATCTCTTTTCTATGTTCTTTCCCCCCTCTCTAGGATGATGTCATCACATAAGTGGTCTCTAACTCACAGAGCTCTGTCCACCATTGGTTCTCAAGTGATCTGATTAAAGTCGAATGCCACCAAGCCCAGGTGCCTTGCTTTAAATACTGTTTCCAAACTCCTCAAATTTCAACTCCTCAAACAAGAGACCAAAAACCTGGAGACTCCTGATGCTGACTCCAGCTTCTGGAAATATATTGAGGTGGAATTCAGTTTAATAGAAAAATTAGTCATTTGGGTATCATTTAGTAAACTCACACCCTTTATAATACCCCTTTTTTCTAATCACGAGGCATATCAGAAAAACGATTCTTTTTTCATATCACCTGTCTCAGAAGACTCTTATCTTTTCTGTCACTACATCTTTTACGACTTGGGTTGGCAAGATGATTCAGAGGGTAAAGGGGCTTGCTGCCAAGCCTTGCAACCAGAGTTCGATCCCCAAAACCCACACAGTAGAAGTGAATGGACTTCTTCACCTTGTCCTTTTTCTTCCACATGGCACTGCAGTACCCACAGGCAGGTGCAGGATAAGTATGTTTTGTTTGGAAATGAAGACAAAGCTCTCAAGATCGCAGGACTCCTAGATTGAATGGGTTGGGTTTTTGTTTTGTTTTGTTTGCTATGGCAGATGTTTGACAGAAGGACCAGTCCCTGGGAAACCAGCCCACAGGTGCCAGCATCAGGGCCAGGTGAGCAGTCCACAATGCATCTGCTAGGTCAGAACTAAAAGCATTTTTTTTAAATCTATGGAAAGAAAGCATAAAGTGTGTATATTGCCTCTACATTGTTGATTTGGAGAAGTGAGGTCACACTAAGCAGGGGACAGCATGGGGCAGGAGTAAGTTCACCAAAAGCAGCTGTTGTTTCTGGATTGGTTGGGCTGTGACCAGGGAGTGGTGCACCTTGGGGACCAAGGTGGGATTTCAGTGCAGATTTTAACACACATTCAAGAATATGAAATCTTTAATATTTTTAAAGATTTATGTACACGCCTGTTTTGCTTACATATGTCTGACTCCTGTACCTCCCTAGTACCTACAGAGGGTATAGTAGAGGGCATCAGCTCCCTTGGACAGGAGTTACAGATGATGTAAACCCTTATGCCGGTGCTGGGAATTGAACCCAGGTCCTTGGAAAGAGCAGCAGTGCTCTCACCCACTGAGCCATCTCTCCTAAGATGTGTGTTCTCTCCTTAGGGTCGCTAGCTTGTGCACCTTTGCCGCCTTTCCTTCTTTTCATCCTCCAACACTGGCAATTAAAGTTAGGCTGTCTCGGAGTCTTTGTTTCAGCATTGTGAGTCTATTCTCACGCTCCATCAAAAGCTATTGGGTATAGAGTTCTTGGTTAACATAAGTCTTCTTAAGAACACTGTTCCTTTATGTCCTAGGTTATCTGCAGAGAAAACGAAATCCACTCTGGTTCTTGGTGCTTTGGATGTGACCTATTTTCCTCTCTGGAATTTTTTATAGAAGCTTCTCTTTATATCTGGTATGCCGGAACTTCAAAATAATATACTTGTCCATAGATTTCTTTTCTAGTCATTTTGCACTTGGTGAACTCTTTTATGCTTAAAAAAAAAAAAAAAAAAAACCTTAAGTCCTGTGGTTTTTTAATCTTCATTCATTTATTTTTATTTTCTTTTTAAGATTTATTTGTTTATTTCATGTATGTGAGGACACTGTCGCTGTCTTCAGATGCACCAGAAGAGGGCATCAGATCCCATTACAGATGGTTGTGAGCCACCATGTGGTTGCTGGGAATTGAACTCAGACCTCTGGAAGAGCAGTCAGTGCTCTTAACTGTGGAGCCATCTCTCCAGCCCCACCCCTTTTTTTAACTTTTTGAGGCAGGGTCTCAGGTAATACAGGTGGTTTGGAACTCATGATGTGGTTAAGGATGATCTTGCATTTTTAACCCTCTTGTCTCAGCCTCCACACTTGCTGGTACATTGTAACTAAACACCACTGCCACGCCCGATTTAGTCCACACAGGAGATCAAAGGGGTGGGAGGGGCACTATGCATGCTAGGCAAGCACTCTTCCAACTGAGCTACAGTTGTGGGCTTTCTCTTGGGTTGGTTAATTTCCCTAAGGACTATCTTCCGATCTCCAAAATGGGAAATATGAGCCTGGCTGCTCACTGATGCAGAAAAGGAAGAAAGAGCTGAGAGCATCCTCACTCAGCTTACACACTCAATCCCACAGGGCTGCGGGGAGTGACAAAGCTCTGACCGAACCTGTCTGAGCAAGGAGGGTAAGAGACAACTCAGAGAAGAGACAATAGGCAGGTGGACAATAAGGGAGTTGTAGATCAATTTAGGAATTTAGATGTTTATCCTCTGAATCATTGGGGCTATTTAAACAGGAAAGAAACAAACAACACCAAACACCCCACTTACTCTTTGAAAGGATCAAAATAGGGGGCTGGGAGTGTGGCTTAATTGATGGGATGTTTGCTGTGCATGCTCAAAGCTCTGGGTTTGACCTCCACAACTGCCAAAACTGAATATGTTGGAGTGTATGCCTGCAAGCATAGCACTTGGGAGGTGGAGGCAGGAAGATCTGAAGTTCAAGGACAACCTTAGTACACAGTCAGTTGGGAGTTAGACTGAGCTACATGAAATCTGTCTCGAAACAAAAACAGTATGAAGGGTCGGCAAGATGGCTCTTCAGTTAAGAGAGCTAAACTGCGCTCTCAGAAAACCCGGGCTTGGGCCCCAGCACCCAAATCAGGTGACTCACAACTGCTTGTAACTTCAGGCAGGGGATTTGATACCCTCTGATTTCGGGGGCAGGGGGGAGCTTACATGCATGTGGTATACATAAACTTGTGTACTCACACACACATACACATAGGATGAAAGAAAGACACAAGGAAGGAAGGAAGGAAGGAAGGAAGGAAGGAAGGAAGGAAGGAAGGAAAGAAGAAAGCAAAAGAATAAACTACGAAAATGGGCAGAAATGTAATGGTTGGCTTAGTATTCTTAGTATTTCTTATAAAAGTCAAGTTAAACTCCTAAGCCCAAACAAAATTTTATCTGGAAATAGTTTTTGCAGAAACGGTCAATTATTAGAACTCAGTATCATTTGGATGGGTCCTTATCCAATACAACTGACATCCTTATAAAAAGAAGAAATCGTTCCAGGTGTGGTGGCACACACTTTTAATCCTGGCATCCAGGAGGCAGAGGCAGGTAGATACCTGTGAGTTTGAGAACAGCCTGGTCTATATAGTGAGTTCAAGGACAGCTAGAGATGCATGTGCTACATAGTGAGACCCTGCCTCAAAACAAACAAAACAACAGCAAAAATAAAAGTAAATAAATAAAAAGGAGGAGGAGGAAGAGGAAGAAGAAAAAGAAAAAGAAGAAGACGACAACTTCGAAAACAGACCACGCAGATACTCCACAAACTATGCAGAGGTAAAGGAGGTTCTCCAGAAGGAAGTATGACCTGGCTTGATCTCAGACCTCTAGTCTCCAGCACAGTGAGGTAGTACACGTCTGCTGCTTGTATCATCTTGTGATGGCAGCTCTAGTAAACCAATGTGGTGAGCAGGAGCAAAACCAGGAAGCTGAAGAAGCAGGTCACAAGATGACCCAGGAGAATGATCCCAGTGGCCTAGGTGAAGAGGTCTAGTGATGAGTCCCGGTTGTGTTTTGAAAACAGAGCTGATGAGGATTTGCTGATGGGCTGAATTTGGCTTATGAGAAAAGGAGAGGCATTAAGAATGATTTCAAATTTCCGGTGCTGTCAGCCTGTGGGGGCTTTCCCTGGCAGATAAAGAAAAGCCACTCCAGCAGTTCCAACCTTAGACCTGAAGTGCCGAAGGTTAAAGTGTATAGAAAAAGCTCTCTGGAGTCTGTGTATAAAGAGCTCACCTCCTTCCTCCTTCATATCAGACAGTAATGTGCGATATAACCCAGGACTGCCTCAAAGGCGGTTCTCCCTCCCCAGGGCTGCAATTACCGGTGTGCACAGCCAAGCCTCTAACTCCAACTCCAGGGAAATCTGATGCCATCTTCTGGCCTCTTTGGGTATTGCATGCGTGTGCACAAACCCACACCAAGACACATATCCATAATTAAAAATAACAAATAAAACTTGACTGAAATTGGCTTGGAGGCACAGGGCTGACCTGCTATAATTTTCAAAGCTGAGACAGAGGATGATGAGTTCAAGGCCAGATTGTAGTACACTGTAAGATACTATCTCAAAATGGAAAGGGCGCAGGGGGACTTTGATTGGAACCTTCTGTTTTTATATGTTGCCAGTTGACGGTCTTTCATAACAAGAGCTTCGTTTCCCAGTCCCTCTCCCCTTTTCATTGTTCTAAATAAACCTTCAGAGCCACAAAGCACAAGGGTGCTTCCTACTAATGCTCTTGTCTCTGACCCATCCTTCTCCCTGGGTCTTTCTACTTGGGTTTCTAGGCCTTCTGGTATTTGAACTGAACTGTAGTTCTGGGGCAGCGGGAGGCCTACCTGCCAGCGCTTTCAGCACAGTTTCCCACCATCCCCCTGATGGTCATCTCCCACTCCCTATCCTCGTGGGTTTATTCCAGGGTTATTTGCCTGCTCTCAATTTTGTGAAGCTCTAGGAAGAGGAGATACTCGTCTATATTCAAAGCCATTGCTTTCCTTCTTACCCGGCATACGGTCTACGCTTAGCAAATATATCAGCTCTGGGAACAGAATTTCAGGGGAGATCGTCTTCTCTTTAGACCCCTTGGGGATCCTGTATGCCTGGAGTCCCCCACCCCCGATGCTAAAAATGAGCCAGAAATATTTTTACATAGGACATATGTTCTTTTCCAACTATCTGACTATACAGGCATCTCCTACTTCCCAAGGAGCTAAGTCAAGCTGACTCTATGCTGTCGAGCCTTGGGTGTCACACAGGACTTAACGCTGAGCAATAGGCACAACTATATTAAGTCCTCAAAAATGAGGATGTGCTTTAAACTGAGTGCATCCTTGTGTCATGAGTAAGGGTGATTTAGGTCACAAATGTGTATAGGTTTCTCCCTGTGTCCCTCTCTCTCACTTCTCCCCTCCCCCTCTAAAGGACAAGCAAGCAAAAGTTTACTGAGCAGAGTAGGGTCTCTGTAGCACAGAGAGGTCCCCAGAATGTGCCACCCAATCCTAGTGTTTCATACAAAGCTGGTGATAAGAATAACTGAAAGCACTTTCACTGTAAAACAGTACTCTTCTAAGTACTTAACACGCATGCACGCGTGTACAATCACATGCACACACTTGTGCACATGGAGACCAGAGGGCAACTTCAGGTGTTGTTTCTCAGGAGACGTTCAGCTTGCTTTTAAAGAGTCTTTCACTGGTCTGGATTTACTTGTCTCTGTCTTTCACTCCCTAGCCTTGCAGTCCTGGAATCACACACGCTGTCCCCCACCCTTTTCTAAACGAGTTCTGAAGATTGACCTCGGGTCCTCAAGCCCTCAGGCCCACTTTATTAAGCCATCTCCTGGCTGGTTTTCCTTCTCTTCCTCCTCTTCTGTTTGACCAGTGTTGGGAACTGGTGATCCTCTGTTAATATGCATGCTCAATGGCTCAGCCCACCAGACTCAGATTTTTTTTTTCTTAAAGCTGTACTGAGGTTTTGAACACGGTGTCTTGTGTATGGTAGGTAGGCACTCTACCAACTGAGCTACATCCCCAGTCGAACTGGTTTTTGTTTTTTTAGAATAGGGTTTCATGTAGCTTAGAATGGCTTCAAACTAGATATGAAGCTAAGCATGACCTTGAACTCCTGATTCTCCTGCCTCCATCTCCTGAGTTCTCAGATTACAGTGCACGGGTTATGTGCCACTACACACAGCTCTAAATGCTTAATATCAACTTGTAAAATAAAGTACCTACATGCTAACTATATACTCTTCAATGGGGCTATGATGTCCTTACTATCATCATCTCAGATTGCTGCTAAGAAATGAAAGCAGGGACAGGAAAGGTGACCAGTTGGCAAAACACTTGCCTTACAGCATGAGGACATGGATTTAGATCTGTAGCACCTGTGTAAGAAGATAGATGCCGTGGTACATGCATGACATGCTAGCATTCAGGAGGCAGACACAGGAGGATTTCTGGGCCTGCTGACCAGCAGTCTAGCCAAGCCAGTGAGATCTGGGTGCAATAAAGGATCCTGAATAATGTAAGGTGGAGAGCAATTGAGCAAGAGACTGGGTGATGACCTCTATTCTACACACACACACACACACACACACACACACACACACAAGAGAGAGAGAGAGACAGAGACCAGCAGGCAGACACAGAGACAGGCAGACAGGCAGACAGACAGACATCAAATCACAAAAAAGACAAACCTAACTCTGACATGAATTTTCCTAAAACAAATGAAAGAAAAAAAAAAAAAAAAAAAAAAAACTCAGATCCAAGAAGCCAAGAAAACCCTAAGCAAGATAAGCATGTATGAAATCACACCTTGACATATTTTAGCCAAACTACTGAAAAATCAAAACCAGATGGCTCAGTGTTTAAGAACACTGGCTAATCTTCCAAAGGGCCTGGGTTCCCAGCACTCACAAGGCAGCTCATAACTACTTGTAACTCCAGTTTTAGGGGCTCTGACGCCCACTTCTGGCCTCTGCTGGCACCAGGCACACAAGTGGTGTACAGATATACATGCAGCCAAAATATTTACTCATGCACACAAAATAAACAATTAAATAGTACTGATAATTGAATCTGGAGGTGGGGTGTGTCTGAGAATGCAGTTCAGTGGTAGCAGGGTTTGTCCAGCTACCCTGGACATGAGGCCCTGGACTCGATCCTCAGCACTGCAGAAACAAGGCATCTGCATCTGATGCTACACTATTCAGAAAGCCAGTTTTAACCCAGAATGAGGATGAAAACACTGACCCAAAACAGTAACATGGGAGTCCTTTGAAAGCAGACAACACCTTATTTATCATCTCTACTTTCAGTATAACCATGCATGGTTAACATGACTTTGCCATGAGGGAAGAGCATTGGGGCACATTCTCATCAAGCATTTCTTGTGATATTCAGTGACACAGGAATGGCCAGACCCATTTCAGTTTTCACGTGACCATAGCATTTTACAGTGGCGATGGTGGCTGAGGAAACTGGTGTAAGTTTTGTACTTGCCAAATACCAATCAGTGAGTTAGATAACTTGACCTGTACCAATACATTATTATTAATAATTATTATATATTAATATTATATGCTATTATATATTATAATCTTAAATGTTAATATACTATATGTTAATAATATATAATAATAGTATGTGTGTGCACACACACATGCATACATGTTGAATCTAAGAAAAAGGAAACAACTTCTCTTGAGTTTCATGGCTGAGTGGTAGAGCTGGCATCTGGATAAGGGTGGCTCTGATGCCAGTGCCTGCCTTGTCAATGTACCATCTGTCCTTCTCCCTGCTTTACCTGGGCCTATCACAGTGACATTTTCCTCTCTCGTGTCCCTAGCTCCAATGTGTTCCTTCCTGATCCATTCTCCAAACTGAAGAGATTCGACAACAAAAAGAAGTCAAAGGGATACAAATAGGAAAGGAAGAAGTCAAAATATCACTATTTGCAGATGACATGATAGTATACTTAAGTGACCCCAAAATTTCACCAGAGAACTTTTACAGCTGATAAACAACTTCAGCAAAGTGGCTGGATATAAAATTAACTCGAATAAATCAGTAGTGTTCCTCTACTCAAAGGAAAATCATGCTGAGAAAGAAAATAGGGAAAAGACACCCTTCACAATAGCCACAAATAATATAAAATACCTTGGTGTGACCCTAACTAAGCAAGTGAAAGATCTGTATGACAAGAACTTCAATTCTCTGAAGAAGGACACTGAAGAAGATCTCAGAAGATGGAAAGATCTCCCATGCTCATGGATTGGAAGGGTCAACACTGTAAAAATGGCCATCTTGTCAAAAGCGATCTACAGATTCAATGCAATCCCCATCAAAATTCCAACTCAATTTTTCATAGAGTTGGAAAGAGCAATCTTCAAATTCATCTGTAATAACAAAAAACCTAAGATAGCGAAATCTGTTCTCAACAATAAAAGAACTTCTGGAGGAATCACCATCCCTGACCTCAAGCTATATCACAAAGCAATTGTGATTAAAACCGCATGATATTCATACAGAAATAGGTAGGTAGATCAATGGAACAGAATTGAAGACTCAGAAATGAACCCTAACACATATAGTCACTTGATCTTTGACAAAGGAGCTAAAAACATTCAATGGAAAAAGGACAGACTCTTCAACAAGTGGTGTTGGTTCAACTGGCAGTCAGCATGTAGAAGAATGTAAATCAATCCTTTCTTATTGCCTGTACAAAGCTCAAGTACAAATGGATCAAAGACCTCCACATAAAATCAGGTACACTGAAATTATTAGAAGAGAAAGTGAGGAAGAGCTTAGAACACATAGACACGGGGGAAACTTTCCTGAACAGAACACCAATGGCTTATGCTCTAAGAGCAAGAATCAACAAATGGGACCTCATGAAACTGCAAAGCGTCCGTAAGGCAAAGGACACTGTCAAGAAGACAAAAAGGCAGCCAACAGATTGGAAAGGATCATTACCAATCCTACATCTGATAGAGGGCTAATATTTAATACATACAAAGAACTCAAGAAATTAGACTCCAGAGAATCAAACAATCCTATTTTAAAAAATGGGGTACAGAGCTAAACTAAGAATTTTCAACTGAGGAATATTGAATGGCTGAGAAGCACCTAAAGAAATGCTCAGCATCCCTAGTCATCAGAGAAGTGGAAACCAAAACAACCCTGAGATTCCAACTCACACCAGTCAGAATGGTTAAGATCAAAATCTCAGGTGACAGCTGATGCTGGTGAGGATGTAGAGAAAGAGAAACACTACTCCACTGTTGGGGTTGTAAGCTGGTACAGTCACTCTGGAAGTCAGTTTGGTGATTCCTCAGAAAATTGGACATAGTACTACCTGAAGACCCAGCTATTCCATTCCTGAGCATATACCCCAACATATAACAAGGACACATGCTCCACCATGTTTATAGCAGCCTTATTTATAATAGCCAGAAGTTGGAAAGAACCCAGATGTCCTTCAACAGAGGAATGGATACAGAAATTGTGGTACATTTACACAATGGAGTACTACTCAGCTATTAAAAACAATGACTTCATGAAATTCTTAGGCAAATGGATGGAACTAGAGAATATTTTCCTGAGTGAGGTAACCCAGTCACAAAAGAACACACATGGTATGCACTCACTGATAAGCAGATACTAGCCCCAGAAAGCTCTGAATACCCAAGAAACAATTCACAGACCTTATGAAGCCCAAAAAGAAGGAAGGCCAAAAATGGGGATGCCTCGGTCCTTCTTAGAAGGGAGAACAAAACAATCACGGGAGGAAATACAAGGTCAAATAGAGGAACAGGGATTGAAGAAAAGATTATTCAGAGGCTGCCTCACCTGGGAATCCACCCCATATGCAGTCACCAAACCCAAGCACTATCACTGATGCCAAGAAGTGCTTACTGGCAGGAGACAGATATGGATGCCCCTCAGAGGCTCTGCCAGAGTTATACAGATACAGCTGAGCATGCTTGCAGCTAACTAGCAGACTGAACATGGGGACCCCAATGAATGTGCTAAAGAAAGGACTGAAGGAGCTGAAAGGGGTTGCAACCTCATGGGAAGAACAACATTATCAACCAACCAAACCCTCCACAACTCCCATGGACTAAAACACCAACCACTGAGCACACATTGCATATGCAGCTGAAGATAGCAGTGTCTGGCATCAATGTGAGAAGAGGCCTTTGGTCCAGGGAGGGCCACATTTTTCCAATGAAGGGGAATGCCAAGGCAGTGGGGTGGAGAGGGTGATTAGGAGTGAGTGCACCTTCGTGAAGACAAGTGGAGGGGGAGGGAGGATGGGAGTGGGGTGGGGGAAGGGGATAACATTTCAAATGTAAATACAGACAGTATCTAATTTAAAAAAAAGACACATTCGATAGTATGTTAACTATACAAAAAAAAAAAAAAAACACTGTGCAGTTTAAAAACAAATCTTATACAGCCCTACATTTCAATTTTTATCTTTAAAAGGAGTGAGTTGTGTACAGGGAGGTTAAATGCTTTATAGACAAAAAAAAAAAAAAAAAAAAAAAAAAAAAACTACGCTAGAACCAACTTATTCATCATCTTCTTCCTCTTCTTCGTCTCTCTTCTTCCTTATCTTCCTCATCCTCTTCATCCTCCTCATCATCTTCCTCTTCCTTCTTTTTCTTGCTCTTTTCAGCCTTGACCACCCCCTTTTTCACTGCATCAGGGTTTCCTTTATCTCTGTAGGCAGCAATATCCTTCTTGTACTTCTCCTTCAGCTTGGCGGCCTTCTTCTCACAGGGCTGCTTGTCATCCGAGGTAGTGCTGTTCCACATCTCCCCTAGTTTCTTTGCGACATCACCAATGGATAAGCCAGAATGCTCACCTTTGATTTTTGGGCGGTACTCAGAACAGAACAAAAAGAAGGCTGAAGGAGAGGCCTCTCCGGTGCATTGGGGTCCCTTTGGGGAGATGTAGGTTTTCATTTCTCTTTCATAACGAACCTTGTCAGCCTTTGCCATATCTTCAAATTCCCCTTTTCTTTAGCAGACATGGTCCTCCACCTCTCTGAGCACTTCTTGGAGAACTCTGAGAAGTTGACAGAAGCATCCGGGTGTTTCTTGTGCTCCTCCCGGCAGGTTTGCACGAAGAATGCATATGAGAACATTTTGCCTCTTGGCTTGTACTGCAATGGCTCTCTCAGATATTTCTAACCACTCCTAGAGTGTAAAAGCATTTCCTTTCTGTTTTCTGTTCTCTCCCTTTCCCTCCCTTCCCCTCCCCCCTCCCTTTCTCTGACATAGTCTCATAGACCACAGGCTGTTGAATCCTCCTTCCAGCCTTTACTTCCCAAGTTCTATGATCTCAGGTATGTACCACCACACTTGGCTTTATATGTTGCTGGGAATGGAATCTATGGCTTTGTGAGTGCTAGGTAAGCATTCTGCCATATCTGGAGTGTATATTTCTTACTAGAATATTTAAATGTTAAATATAGTTTCCTGGAATTTACATTAAAGATAGTTAACACACATATATATCAAACTGTAATGTACACTAAAACACTATGATTTTCACACATACAAAACATGTATAAATATATGACATTTTGTGTTGTGTATAATTTATTATACTATTTAAACAAATTCTAGAAATGGTAACACTTTCTCTGGAGTTTTATCAAGTGATGAGACAGGACAAGCTGATTTTTTTTTCTTTTCTTTCTTTTTTTTTCCCCTCAGGATTTATTTATTTATTTTATGTATGTGGGTACACTGTCAGTGTCTTCAGACTCACCAGAAGAGGGCATCAGATCCCATTACAGATGTTTGTGAGCCACCATGTGGTTGCTGGGAATTGAACTCAGGAACTCTCTGGAAGAGCAGTCAGTGCTCTAACCACTGAGCCATCTTTCCAGCTCTCTTTTCTTTCTTGTGTCTTTTTGTTTTGTTTTGCTCATTCATCTGGAGGCTCACTGCTTCTGGATGGTTCAAAAGCATCAACCTTGGCCTCGCCCATCCAATGCTCCACAGTCTACAGCTTTGTGTGCATATTCCATCCGCAGAGAAAGGTGACTTGGATCTAGCAGACAGTCAGGCTCCAATAGCACTACAGAGGGTTAGCGAGTTGGATTTAACCTTTCTGTCTTATTCGCTGTCTCCTTCCCCATCACAATCACCTACTCTTCTCACAGCCACTCCTTGAACAGTCCCTTAATCCTCTGCGTCCTTCCTACCTCCACAACTTTGTTCAATCTACTTTCCCTGCCTAAATTATTCCTCTCCTCTTTCTCTTTGCCTGTTTGAACGTTTCTCACTGACATTTAACAAACTTGGCTTCCTCCACCAAATGCCAACGATGCCTGCGTCATGATGACAGCCAGGAGAAATCTCTGAATGCTACTCGAGTAAAGCCATCCTTTGAGCCAATGGTTGGGACGGCATTAATCTGTCCAATACTATTTCTTGTTAGCTTTAACTTTCTAGATAGATTTTAACTATCTTACATGTCTGATGGGGCTTAGGCATTAATCAACCTATACAGTAGATGCTAAAACCAAACAGGTAACAATGAACCAACACCACTCTTCCTTCTGTGGTAAAATCCTTTTCCTCAAGCATATATACCTAGATGAGTTTCCCTTCATTGGCTAAGGCTTATATAATCAAAGCACACATATACATATACATATACAACATATACATATACATACACATACACATACACATTTACATACACATATACATATATATATGCTTAGCTATTATATACATAATATATATGAACATGTATAAAATATGTGACCTATGTACATTAAATGTCTACATTCAAAAACTGTAGTCTCTCTCTCTGTGTATGTGTGTTTGTGTGTGTGCAGGTGCCCATGGAAGACAAAAGAGGGTGTCAGATCACCTAAAACTGGAGTTAAAGGCAGTTATGTGCCACCTGATGTGGTAGCTGGGAACTGAATTTTATTCCACAAGAGCAGCAAGTGCTCCTAACTGCTAAGCCCTCTTTTAAGCCCAGTCTGATGTATATTGGTTGATCAAGTGCTTAGGATACTAATGTCTCAATAAACCTTCTTTGTACTGTTACAAAAACAGCAGAGAAAACCGTGTCCATCCAAGGCAGAGGACTTCTGTCATATGTATTCTTGGGTAGGGAACCTGGGAAGAACTGGATTAGTGAAGGCAGTAAGTGAGTAGGATACACAGAGCTGCTGCATTAAGGCTCTCCTTGGTGCTAGGATAACAGATATGGGCCCCATCCCCTTTCTGTGGCCTTGGGTGTGCCCAGCAAGCACCCTAGCACCAGAGCTACATTTCAAATTCTCCTTTGCTTTCTCTGTCCTTCTGTCCCTATTTCTCCCTCCTTCCCTGGCCTCAAACTCACAGTCTCCTTTCCATAGACCTCCAGAGTGATGAACAATCTTTTCTTTTTTGTAATTGGTTATTTTATGTATTTAATTTCAAATGTCGTCCCCCTTCCCAGTTTCCTCCCTACAAATCCCCTATCCCTTTGCCCTTCCCCCTGCATCTATGAGGGTGCTCCCCCTCAACCACTCCCACTTCAGTGACTAGCATTCCCCTACACTAGGTCACCAAACTTCCACAGGACTAAGGGGGCCCCCTCCCATTGATGCAGGATAAAGCAATCCTCTGCTACATTTGCAGCTGGAGTCACAGGTCCCTCCATGTGTACTCTTTAGTTAATGGTTTAGTCTCTGGGATCCTTGTGCGGGTGGGGGGGGTCTGGTTGGTTGATATTGTTGTTCTTCCTATGGGGATTTATTTATTCATTTTAAGTATGTGAGTACACTGTAGCTGTCTTCAGACACACCAGAAGAGGGCATCGGATCCCATTACAGATGGTTGTGAGCCACCATGTGGTTGCTGGGATTTGAACTCAGGACCTCTGGAAGAGCAGTCAGTGCCCTTAACTGCTGAGCCATCTCTCCATTTACTCATTCCCCCAGGAGTGAGTTTTTACTTAGTGACATGCATCCTCAGTTTTGATGGGTGGTATCCTGGTCTGTCACTGGAGTCACCTCCACTCTCTAACCATCCAACAAGCACTGTTAATCGGCACTTTTTTTTCCAGTCCATCTGTATCCCATTGTTGCTATCATTGACCTAGTTCAAGTTCCCATAATCTCCCAGAGACAACCGGTTGTTTCCGCCTCCAGTCTAATCCCCGTTCAATTCACCTTTCACACACTGTAATCGAGTAATCTTTCTCAGGCATCTGACTATGTCACTCACTTTGACCATTTCTACCCTCACACCTCAACTGCCCCATTTATCCTGTTTAAATTCTGAGTAGAACATTCCAGGCATTTTGTTCCTCCTGTAACCAGCAGCCTTCGCTTTGGCCCCTCCCCCAACCCTACATCCACACCCTGTGCTCTGGCCGTAGTGACCTACTTTCAGTTCCCCAAACACAACATGCTTTATCAAGCCCCTGCACATCCATGGAATGCTTTCTGTGCCAGCCGGAGGGACTAATTCATCTTTGAAACTCGGTGAGTGAGTCAATCTCCCTGACTTGCCCCAGCCACACTCTGTCGCCAGTTGCTTCTCCCTCCAGCTCTCTGCCATTCCTTACGAACATTTACATATTGCATACACTTGCTTATACACTTGCTTATACACTTGCTTATACACTTGCTTGCTCGCCTGTCTCCAACTGGCAATGGGAGGCTCTCTGAGAACACACTCATTCGTATGTGTCTTTCCGTGCTTCATGTCTATCGTTGGCTTAAGATAGGTGCTGCTGAATGAACAGGTGACTCTTTTATAAGTACTTTAGGTTGGACAGAGTTGTGGCACAGGAGCCTCTGCACAGAAAATAGCTGGTTTGTATGCTGACTTACCTTGGAGAAAGGCCCTGGTCATATTTTGCTTTTTGTATATTTTGATCACTCATTCAACAATTAAGCATGGACTATGTTGCAGGTTTTGCATGACTTTTTTTCTTTTTTAAGATTTATTTATTTATACACTGTAGCTGTCCTCAGACATGCCAGAAGAGGGCATCGGATCCCATTACAGATGGTTGTGAGCCACCATGTGGTTGCTGGGAATTGAACTCAGGACCTCTGGAAGGGCAGTGGTGCTCTTAACCACTGAGCCATCTCTCCAGTCCTTTCTCTCTCTCTCTCTCTCTCTCTCTCTCTCTCTCTCTCTCTCTCCTTTTTCTTTCTTCCTTTATACCAAAGACAAGTTTGCATAACTGTTCGAACAATCTTAAAGCGACTCTCCTACTCAAATACAACCCAATCCTTCTGTAAGTGGCTTCAGATAAGAAGAGTGGGGAAACTAGAAGGAGGCTGAAAAGATGGCTTAGAGGCTAAGAGTGCTTGCTGCTCTCACTTCTGCCCAGGGATTTACAGTATCATCCATAACTCAGCTTCAGAGGGTCCCAGAAGGAGAATACTGCTCTCTACAGGTTTTTATACATCCCCTACACATGGGTCAGGGCATATAGTGTGTGTGTGTGTGTGTGTGTGTGTGTTCCAGGAGGTGGGGGGCAGTTACCTCCAAAAAAAAAAAAAAAAAAAAAGGTAGAATAACATTACTGAAACCTACCACTGGGTGGCAGTGCTTCTCCATAAATGAGTGTCACAGGCCTAGGCCTTTAGATTAAGCCAGTTCATAAATTCTACAGACTTGTAGTAAAACCATGATAGATACTCTCTCTCTCTCATAAAAAGAAGAAAAAAAAAATCTAGAGCCATATCAAGGAGGAAGAGCTCTTATTTAGCATGGATGAAACCCTAGCTTTGATTCTCAATGCGGCAGCCACAAAAACCAAGAGTCAAAAATAGAATTTTGGCATCTCTTCCAACTTTTCTTAATCTTTTTTTTTAACTTTATTTTAAAAAACAAAGATAAAAGAAAAAAATTTTAAACATTTTTGCATAAATGTATACAAATACAATTGTGTCAGTGCTTGGTTTTTTTTTTTTTTTTTTCTTTTTTTTAAGGTTTGATACTCTTCATTAAGGTCTTACTAGTTACAATGAGCAAAAAGTACATGTAAAACAGGATGTAACCCGGAATTAGTCAACGTTTTCTTGGTGTGTATTTCTTAATCTTTCACATCTGTTTTTGTTCATTTCCATGGAACAAACAGAACACTTGAGAGTGGCACGAACGTGTTAAGTTCCATTTTCTCATGTACTTGTAATCTTGGAATATATTTATTTGTGTGTGTGTGTGTGTGTGTGAGAGAGAGAGAGAGAGAGAGAGAGAGAGAGAGAGAGAGAGAGAGAGATGCATGCTAGTGCTGCTTATGACATGTGTGTGGAGGTCAGAGGATAACTCTGAGGAGTCACTTCTTTCCTTCCACTGTGGGCTCTAGGGACAGACCTAGACTAGGCGCTAGGGCTGTTGTGGCCTCTGCAACAAGCACTTTCACCTGCTGATCCATCTTTCTGGCTGAGAACTGGTCTGTAAATATTGATTCCGTGTGCTATGTCAAAATCCAAAGTGTTAATTTTGGAAGCGTAGACTAGTAGATGAAAGTGATGATTTATTTTGGTGTATATGGGTGTTTTGCGAGAATTTTATGTCTGTGCTCCACATTCATGCCTGTTGCCCAGGAAGGCCAAAGAAAAGGTATCAGATCCCCTGGAACTGGATTTACAAATAGTTTTGAGCTGCTATGTTGGTGATAGAAATTGAACCCGGGTCCTCTGAAGAAGCAGCCAGTGATCTTAACCTCAATTTAGCCCTTGGAAATATTTTTTTAAGGAAGAATTATAATTGGGGTAACAGAACAGGAGAGGGGGGACTTTGGAGGATGCTCTCTGTGAGCCCTGAAATCACAAAAAGCAGGTGACAATGGGATCCCGCAGTTCCTAGCTTTTTAAAAGTCTGTTTTTCTCATTTGCTAAAATAGAGATGATCCTATTACCTCCCTTACAGGCTTCCTCTTGATTATAAATTATATAAATTATAAAATTCTGCCCATTGTTTCTGCCACAAACTGCATAGCCAATAAAAGTTGGTCCTTCAAATGCTGGGAGAAGTGTTACAGATAGATGCATATTTATGAATCACTGATGTATAAGGTCATTGTAAAATAGATTTTTTAAAAAGGTGAACCATGAGGATGGAACTCTATTTTTTGCAATCCTGGAGATTACTTCCAGGGCCTAACGAAAGCTAAATAAAAGCTCTACTACTGAGTTACCCCCCCCAACCCCCAGCTCAAGACCCTTGGGTGTGCAGAAGTGGGCTGAGATGTGTTGAAGAAATGTTGGAGTTGCTTTTTATCTGAATGTGCATTCAGATAAAGCTGGAAACTTTAAAGAGGAGGCAAGTGTCACATGTGACCAGTCATCCCCTGTATC
This sequence comes from Micromys minutus, assembly GCF_963924665.1. NCBI lineage: Eukaryota > Metazoa > Chordata > Mammalia > Rodentia > Muridae > Micromys > Micromys minutus. The sequence goes on from NC_137978.1 coordinate 41,333,193, forward strand.
CTCTGAGGAGGCTCTGGGGATGTGAGGCTTTCTGTGATAAACCTGGGAAAATCCAAAGCGAAGTGGACAGAGTTCGTCACCATACCGGAATACTTGAAGAGTTGGGTGGGAGGAGGATAATAAATACTCAGGTCTTTCTTTCCCTGTACCAACTAGTCTCTTTACAATAGCTTTGTAAGGAGTTTTACCACTGGCCTCACCATACAGAAGACAAAAGGCAAGGCAGCTGGGACAATACAGTCCAGAGAGGTCAGTCTTGCTTGCCTATAGAACACAGGAAAGAAAGGACAGAGAATCGACCCAAAGAGGTGAAAACATAACTCAGTAGGTTAGGATTGCTCCAGGGATGAACTGATAAGAAGCCTCCAATAGAGTCTCGGACTCCCTCAACAAAAACTCAGGTGTGGGACACGCCCATTCCCAGTTCACTTCCTGCATTGAAATTTCTCTCCTCTAATTGCATACGGTGTGACTCATCGAACTAAGACAAAGGTAAAAGTCCAACACCACCATTCGCAAGATATCTTCTTTCCAAGCCATAACGCCGGACCTCTTCGCACCGGAGAACCCCCAGCCACCCGAAAGCCACTCCTAGATCTGGTTGACAAGAGCAGCAACAACCCGCCAAACCAACCCAAATTACTTTTGCCGGGCCGGCGGAAGGCGCTTCCTGATTGGCAGAGCGGTAGGGGTGGGGCCTCGGAGGGAAATCCTCCCTCGGATTGGTGCAAACCGGCGAGGTTGAGCGCTGTACCGCGTCTGGGCGCGAAAGCTCGAACTTCGCTGCCGAGCTGGAGACGGCGGGAGTTGTCGCCGGCAAGTGGAGGTTACTGGGGACACGTTCTCCTGGAGCCGCGCGGTAGGGAGGCCGGAATCATGACCGGCGAGGTGGGTTCTGAGGTGAGTTTAAGCTCTGGTCCAGGCTGTGGAGGCCTCTCGCTGAGGGCCGGGTGGGTCCGGCGACCCAGCAGGGCCGGAGCGCCGAGCCGGGAGGACTACAGTTCCCGGCGTGCACCGTTCCGAGACCTCTTGACTGGGTCTGGGTGCCTCTTGAGGGTCTCCATCTGGCTTCCCGCGCTCGGTCCCCACAGCTTCTGGGTCGGCGGCACGCGCTGCTGTCCGCACTGCTGAGTCCTCGGCTTGTCACTGCAGCCCGCCCTGCTCTTTGGCGCGTTTCCCGCCGCGCAAGCTCCTTTTGCAGCATCCCCAGCAGAAAAGGCCTCGGCCAGCCTGGCCTGGAGGCTGTGGGGTGGGATTCTCTGTAAACACAGGGTGAGGGTTGCACGCAGTTGGAACTCTGGTTCTGGAAGGGACTTCTGAGGGTGTCGCGCATGGGCCCACTGTCTTTGCCCACAGGACTTCATTGACCCGGCTCGCGGCATCCTCCTAGTAGTTGACCGATCACTAGTGGACTTTGGCCTTAGAATACTTTTTCCGGGATCTGTGTTCTTTTCTGGAGTCAGGACTCGGACCAAATAGTTACCTTGGGAACAGATTTAATGGGGTACCAGAAAACCTAATTACCAAACGAAAGCCTTATTTTGACTTGAAGTTTTCATAACTAGATATTAAACAAAACAGACTTAAGAATCAAGATTTATTTCATCAACCTGCCTTCTCACCTCACTAGGATTTAAAAAAAAAAAAAGCGCCTTATTTCAATAACATTATTTACAAAAGGTGGTTGACTTCATAAGCCACACTTTTGCTGACTCTTACTAAAAAGAAAGAAAACTCAAAAGTAGGAGACAGAGAAAGCTTCAAGGGAGGGAAAGTTAGAATGATATGTGAGTACAATTACTGGGGGGGGGGTGTATGGAGAGGGAGTGGTGCTAGAGAGCAGAGATGGTTGCCAGGCTTCAAACCAATTGTCTATTTATGAGCCATCCCACAGGTTTGGTTGTGGTAGTTACACGCACACACACACACATGAAATAAATGAAGAAGCAATTTTTAAAATTGTAAAAAGGGGCTAGAATGATGACTCATTAGGTAAGAGCACTTGCTGCTCTTCCAGAGGTTCTGGATTTGGTTTCTGTCACCCACGTGGTGGCTCACACCATCTGTAATCCCAGTTCCAGAGAATCCAATGCCCTCTTCTGACCTTCATGGGTATCAGAAGTGCCCTTCCACACATGCAGGGAAAACACTCATACACATGAACAAAGTAAAGTAAATCTTTTTTTTTTTTTTTTAATGTTTAAGGGCTAGAGAGATGGCTCAGCAGTTAAGAGCACTGACTGCTCTTCCAGAGGTCCTGAGTTCAAATCCCAGCAACCACATGGCGGCTCACAACCATCTGTAATGGAATCCAATCCCCTCTTCCAGTGTGTCTTGAAGACAGCTACAGTGTGCTCATATACAATGAATAAACAAATAAATAAATATTTTTAAAAAACTGTTTAAAAGGGGGTTGGAAAGATGGCTTAATGGTTAAGAGCCCTTGCTGTTCTTGCAGAGAACCCTAGTTCAGTTCCCCAAGATCCACATCATGACTGTTTGTAACTATAGCTCTAGGGGGTCTCCTGCCCCCTTTTGACAAATTTCCACAGGCGCTACATGAATATGGTACCTAGACATATATGCAGATGAAACACCTAAACACATAAAATAAATAAACCTTTTCAGTTTCAAGTGAATCTGATTTGTGCAATTACTGTGTTTAATAAAAGTAAATGGAGCTATTCAGTTAGTATCCTGTAGCAGTTTCTGTCTGTGTGGTTTTGGTTTTTGACCCGTGATTCTAATTGTCATCTCTTCATCACACCATCATGTTGATTCTTTCCAGTTGCAGCTGGATGAGCCCACACTTTATGGACCCGTATGTACTCAGCTCTGTCTTCTTGTTAATGCTAAGTTTATTCTCGTTTTCTAGGTTAACCTGGAAGTCAGTGATCTAAAACTACTCTCACAAGAAGAAGCAGACAGTCCTGTAGACAGTGGACAGGGCAGCTTTGAAACACTTGAGCCCTTGAGTGAAAGAGGTTTGTAATATACGTTATGTTAATTTTAGGAATAGAGTATGGGGTCCTGTATTTCAGTTAATCTCATTATTTTCTTATCAAATTGTTAGTGCCCCAACTTTAATGTTTATTTTCTTTATAACAAATAAAAAAATAGTGCTTACTTGTATTTTTAAAGAACATTCATTCCTGTTATATAACAAGAATAAATAATATGTTGTTGTTTTAGATAAAAATAGATAAAATGTCTATTAGTTACTTCATTGCCTGGTTAAATGCATTCATTAGAGAATAGGCTTTCTAACACCTGCCAGGATGATTAGAACAACTTTACACATTACAAATGTGTGTAATTACATTTCTTAGCAAGAGAGGTTTTGTCACGAAAAAAATGTTTTAATGTATTTTTAGATATGCTTTGCAACAGTGAGTTCTTAATGAGAGTTGTGTAATCCCACAAGGTGATATATCACATATGTAATTAAATATATTTTTAAGTAGCTAGGAAGAAAGACAAAGACTGGGTGATTGGGTAACTTCTTTTTTAAAAAACACCATTTCCTCTAGATTCTGACGAAGAGATATTTGTTAGTAAGAAACCAAAGGGCAGGAAAGTGTTACAAGACAGCGATTCTGAGACTGAGGACAGAGAGGATGCTCCGGAGAAACCCACCTACGACAGCTTGGAGGAGAATAAAGAGAACTTACACTCAGGGAAGAGTTGGAAGATCAAAAGCATTTCCAAAGCTCTGGCTGACAGTGAAGAGAGTAACATGGAGGGAGCTCTGTGTCAGGAGAGTCTGGAGTCTCAGGAGACTCCTTCCTTGGAGCTGAGCCACCAGACAGGAAGCTCTTTGGGCTTCACCACCGACAGAAAGCTCTCCAAAACACCCCGCAGAGAAGGAGCTGAAGGGAAAGCAAAATCCAAGAGAAGACTGGAGAAAGAGGAGAAAACAGTGGAGAAAATCAGGAGACTGAAAAGGAAAGAAACAAGGTGTGAGGTATGCTACCATTTTCTGACCTTGGAGATGGGTGCTATTTTTGATGAGGATCTCTTCGCTGGCCTGGAGCTCACTCTGTAGACCAGGCTGGCCTCAAACTCACAGAGTTCTGCCCCCCTCTGCCTCCCAAGTGCTGGGTTTAAAGGCAGTAAGCCACCACTGCCCAGCCTTTTCTTTTTTCTTTTCTTTTTTATGTGTATGTATTTATGCCTGTATACCATGTGGATGGTGTGGGTGTCTGTGGAGGTCAGAGTTGTCAAATCCTCTGGAACTAGATTTACAGGCAGTTGGGAGCCACCAAGTGAGGGTACTGGGAACTGAACCCAGGTTCTCTGAAAGAACCCAAGATCAACTTTTTAATTCCACATGTGAGAACATATGATGTTTCTCTTTCTGGCTTGACATAATGTCCTCTAGTTCTGACATTGCTGCGAATGACATAATTTCATTTTTCTTTTAAATGGGTGAACAATATACCCTTGAGTATGGATGAATATTTTATGTATCTACTTGTTGAAGTACATTCTAAAAACAATAATTGGGTTTTATTTTTCAGGTAGGTTGATATTTTAGAAACATAGATTTTAATTTCTGATAACTGTTTTTGCACACAAAATACAGCTTTAAATTGACTGCTTTGCATAAGGAGTGACGGTTATGTAACTTAATCTATTGCTCTTCTTTGTAGGTGTATTAAGGGTATTTCCAAATAAATTGTGTACTGGTTTCTTGGTGTGTTCTTGTACTAATTTTTTGTTACTGTTCCTCTGATAAAATTGACTTTGAGAGGAATTTTTAAAAACATGTGTCAATCAAATGTTCCTCTGTTTGTTATATAGAAGTGCACTGTAGCTGTCCTCATGCACACCAGAAGAGGGCATCAGATTCCATTACAGATGGTTGTGAGCCACCATGTGGTTGCTGGGATTTGAACTCAGGAACTCTGGAAGAGCAGTCAGTGCTTAACCATTGAGCCATCTCTCCAGCCCTAAAAGTTCATCTGTTAACTAGAAAAATTACCCTCAAATTTTATAAAGTAGTTGCTCCATAGGTATTTAGTTGACTTTTCAAGACATACTTACTGTTTGCTAAGTAAATATTGGGTAGTTATATAAAAATCACAGCCTGGGTTTCAAAGAATAGGTTGGGAGCCAATGAGAATGTTCTAGATGCAGAGATGGTTGTGAGTTAATGTAAGGTGGGCTTTGTGTTCTCTGTTTCAAATTACCATATGCTATTGTGAAATGCTAGGCTTTAAAATGATTTGATTGTGCCTCTTCTTCTTTGTCTAGGAAAGTGATGCAGACCGGCCACTTAATGACAGTGGCTGTCTCCTTGAAGATGGTGATCTTTTTGAAACAGGTTTGGAGGAAGATGACTCTCCACTGGAAGATGAAGAGTCATTAGAGTCCATAAGGGCGGCTGTAAAGAACAAAGTGAAGAATCACAAGGCAAGTCAAGAGCCAGCCCAGCGCTGCTTTAGCCTTTGTTTCCTTGCTGCATTTATTGTTGCAGCTTGCAGTTTTTAAACCTAATTTTAAAAGATTTATTTTTATGTAGGTGGGTGTTTTGCTTGCATGTATGTCTCTGTACCACATGTGCATACAGTGCCCATGGAGGCCAGAAGAGGGCATTAGACTCCTCGGAACAGGAATTATGAATGGATGTAAGCTGTCTTGTGGGTGCTGGGCATGAACCTTGGTCCTTTGTACTTTGTTCTGTGGGTAAGAACGTTTGCTGTGCAGCCGTGAGGACCGTAGTTCAAATCTTCAGAACCCAGATCACAAAGCTGCGTGTGGGCATGAGCTATAGTCATGACTGGGTTGCTGGCACTTGGTGATCAGCCTAGGCCCAGATTCAGTGAGACCCTGTCTCAAGAGAGATAAGAGAGTAGGACACCTGATAGTCTTCTCTGGCCTCCATGTGTACAGCAGTGCACAAAGAAACAAATACAGCAAACATGCATTTATACACACACGCAATAAAACCTGAACAAAAAAGTGGAATATTTTAGTTAGGTGTCTATTGCTGTGATAAACACCATGGCCAAAAGCAAGCTGGGGAGGAAAGGGTTTATTTTAGCTTATGGTTGTAGTCCAGCATGAAGAGAAGTCAGGGCAGGAGCTGAAGCAGAAGCCTGGGGATTTATCGCAGTGGTAGAATTCTTGCCTAGCATGTGCTAGGCTCTGAGTTCTACTCCTTATATCAACAAGAGAAAAACATCTTTTTCCAAGTTTAGTTTTGTCTTTAATCAATTTGTAATCTTTTAGAAAAAGGAATCATCTCTGGAGAGTGAGACCTTTTCATTAGAAGATAAAAATGAGTTATCCAAAGGCAATGGGAGGAAGGTAAGGTATACCCCTACCCACTATTTGTAAGATCTCTTTCCACAGAAGAGTATGTTTCTCAAGATAGATACTGTATCTTATTTGATTTCCTTAGTAACCAAGCTCTTTCCTCTTTTTTATTTACTTTCTTTTTTAAAGATTTGCTTTATTTTTATACACATGTGTTTTGCCTATATGCATGTCTGTCTGCACGTTTGTCTCTGCATCACATACTTATTTTTATGTGTATGTGTTTTGCCTGTATCTGTGTGAACCACATTGGTTTTGCCTGTGTGTCTGTATGTGTGTCTATTTTATGTGCCTTGCCTGTATGGTATCTGCATCACATATTTCTTTTTATGTGTGTTTTGCTTGTATGTATGTCTGTGTACCACATGTGTTTTGCCTGCATGTATGTCTTTGTATCACATGCATGCAGTGTCTAGTGGCCAGAAAAGGGCGTCAGAGCCCCTGGACCTGGAGTTACAGATAGTTGTGAGACACCACATGGATATTGGGGATTGAACCTGGGTCCTCTGTGAGAGAAGCAGGTGCTCTTAAACACTGAGCCATCTATGTCATCCAAGGTGTTTCTTTGTACAAAGTAGGAACGGAAATATCGTTCGTTAGGATAAATTTGTTTTCTGAGACTTGCTAATAAATACATTCCTTATTCTCGTGTTGAGTATTTAGTGCCTGTTCTTTTTTCTCTTCCTATTTTTTTAGAGACAACAACTCTTCAAGAATAAATATCTTTCTGGAAAACACCTTTAATCTAGTTTCACTTTTTTTTTGTTTTTAAGGAAAGAAAGGCAGCAAAGTTAAGTAAGGAGGCATTAAAAAAACTGCATAGTGAGACTCAGCGTCTAGTCCGAGGTAATGCAAACCACAAGATGCATCATGATGGGGATTGTTTTGGTTTGTGGTTTTTCTGTCAGCTCATCTTGGATGTTGGGGGATTGGTTTGCTAACACCCATAATGTGAATTTATATCACATGAGAATGATATAAAGTTTAGAGTTAAACTTGATAAATGTCTATTGTTCCCAAGCCCTTGAACCATTAATATAAGCAGAAAATTTGCAGAACTGTGGTAGAGCTAAAGGGGAAACTATCTTTAAAATATTTTAAATTTTATGTTAGTGTTTGTATGTGTGGGGGTGGTATATTTGTGAGTGTAATTGCCCTTAGAGGTCAGAAGAAGTCAGATCCTCTGGAGCACGACTTCTAGGCGGTTGTAAGCTGATGACCTGAGGGATTCTGGGAACTGAACTCTGATCCTGTCAGAACATGAGTACTCTAGTCTCTAGAGAGGAAACTTACCTATGGACTGACTGCATCCGATCCCTATAGAAAATTTGAAATACATGAAATTATTTGAGATATATAAAAGATTCTGTTTGAAATGGGATCTAAGAATATGTATTTGTTAGAAGCATTTTGATTTATTTTGCCTGGCATATGGCCCAAGACCGTTATGGTGTTTGAAGATGGGAGGATTAAAAGTTTGAAGTCAACACAGATGATGCAGCAAGTTCTAGGCCAGCATGTCACCCAGCATGTCCTTGTTTTATAACAGAAGCACAAAAGCCAGTTTTCTTAGCTTGCTGGTGTTTGGCTCTTGTCCTTGGTGAATGCAGGTGTTTTCTGTCTCGTAGCTTGGTTTTTATATATTATTTGGTAACTGAATATGAAGTGACATTTCAGAACATGCACATGAGTATTTCCTTGTTTTGTTCCATTTTTTTTAGAATCTGCACTTAATCTTCCATATCATATGCCTGAGAGTAAAACTATTCATGATTTCTTCAAACGTAAGCCCCGGCCCACTTGCCAGGGCAGTGCCATGGCCCTGCTGAAGTAAGAACCTGCTTTCCTGTGGTTACAGTCTTAGTGAATGCTCAGTTTTGTAACATCTGGTATAAAGTTTAGATGCCTTGCCCCCTTTAAACTGATTTAAACCATTCATTCCGAGATGAGTGTTTCACAGGGAGAATTTTCAATTTCAGCTCATGTCCCTTCTTCTAGGTCACACAAGTATCAGTCGAGTCATTACAAGGAAGCCATAAACCCGGATGCCGCTTCTGACGTGCTGAGTGCTGACGTGCCGAGTGCTGACAACCCCAGCAAAGGTTCTGAAGAAAGACCAAAGGCAGAAATCGCAGAGCAAGTTAACATTCTCCCTGAGGTCTCAGAAGAAGCCAGGATCACTGCTGGGTCAGATGAGGCTTGTGGGAAGGATCCAGTAAGACAAGGAGAGCTGGAAATTGAGGAGACTGAGAAGCACAGTGATGACACACCTTCTCCTGGGGACAGATCTATGTCACAGCAGGAGCCCTCCATCTCCTGGATCAAAGACAATGAGAAGCATGAGGCTGGAGAACTCAGAGAATCTGACCCTCCTGCCCTGGAGGGAGAAGAACTGAAAACAACAGAAGAAACAGAGGCAAACAAGGGGACATCTGAACAGAAAACTGAGACAGCAGCAGTGCCACCTGAAAAGGTGCAACGACGACGATTCACCGTGGACCGACTTCGACAGCTGGGAGTGGATGTTTCCAGTCAACCTCGGCTGGGCGCTGATGAAGATTCCTTTGTGATACTTGATGAACCCGAAACCAACAGAGGTAATGCTTGAAACAGGAAAGATTCTCTGGGGTGGCTCCTACCTGCAACTTTTAGCTGCTGTGGAAGATGGGGAGCGTGGGAGAAGCCAGTGATTGCACATGATCTTCTTCTAGAGACACTAGAAGTGGGCAGAATTCTGTTCAGATGAGGTTGGCAGAATGTCAGGGTAATCTCTTAAGTCTTTTTTCAAATGGGAACCTGGTGATAATTAACATACTGAGGAGGCATACTGTTGTTGGGTTATGGTACTTAGGAATTTATTTCTGCCTTTTCAACTTAAAACACCTAAATTTTTCTATGACCCTGTGTCAAATCTTATTAAATCATTCATAAAAACATTCCATTTTTGGCAGCCAGAGAAAAACACTTTGGTCCACACTTTAATTGTCTACAAAAGTGAATTTCTTCACCCCCACACTCAACAGATACTAAACTATCTGTTGCATTTATAAAATGCTCTACTCATTCCTGGGCTGACAGAGCAAGGTCACCTATAACCTTGTAAGAATCCTGATTACAATTGAGGCACTCTGTCACACACCCAGGTAAATCAGACAGCCATCCTTCACTTAAGGATGCTTTCATTGTAGGGCCTGGGACACTGGGAAGATAGCTCACTGTTTAAGAGCACTTGTTACTCCAGCAGAGGACCAGAAGGAGTTTGAGTCCCAGCATCCATGTCTGATGCTTCATAATCACCTATAACTACAGCTCCAGGGACTCTGACATTCTCATGTCCCATGTTTCTCTGGCTAGCCTCAAACTTATTGTAGCCATGGACCTTTACCTTCTGAGCACTGGGATTGCAGACATACCGGTTAGTGGGTGCTGGAGATTGAACCTAGGACTTCATACATGTTGAATGAGTGCTTTGCCAATTGAGTCACATTCCTTCCCTAGAATATATTACAAATTGTTTAAGTGAGTGTGGGGTATTTGGTTATTGAAACAAGATCTTTGGTTAGTTCAGGCCTTAACCCCAGTCCTCCTGCCTATCCATCATAATGTTAGGATTTGGTATGTGCCAGCACTCAGGCCTGAACTCTCTCCAGCCCATCTAAGAAAGAAAAAGAAAAACACACTGTATGGTTCAGGCACTATACTAAAGGTATATCGAAATAATACTCTTTATTCTCTATATTCAAATAAATGAATATTCAAATAATGAAGCATTCACATGGTGGTAACTAAAACCATTTGTATCAAGACTGTGCAGTCAGCACCAATTTGTTGGCAGGTGCTGTGTCAGCCATGGGGTCTGGTGTGTAAAATATGCTTGGTGGCTTTGTTGAATAGATGGACTTTGTGGACCTTGTAGAGGCAAGAGAAGGATATCTTAGAGATACATTTATTTTTTTTAACTTTTTATTTTTTTGAGTCAAGGCCTCACTATGTAGCTTTGACTATCCTAGAATTCATGGTGTAGATCAAGCTGGCCTCAAACTTGCAGGATTCCTTCACCTCTGCCTTGCAAGTCCTGGAATTACAGGTGTGTATTCCGAGCATGTCTGAGAAGGACATTTTTAGAAAGGACAGAAAAGGCTGTGCACAGTACGTATTGGGAGAAGATGAGAGTTTGATTGGAACTAGATGTACAATTTAGGATTATGTAACACAATTAGCATAGATTCATCAGCAAAGGACAAGAAGGAACTGCTGCCCACAGCACTGAGGAAACCTGTTGCTAAATGACTCTAGGAATTATGTAAGGAATTTTCTAAGTAGTTCTAGGCTAAGATACAGGAGGAAAACATTTTGAAGACCTACCATATTAAATACTGGTAGATTTTTTATTATCTTTCTTGATTTTTTAAAAAAGATTTATTTTATGTCATATATATGTATATATGTATATATGAATACACTATAGCTGTCTTAAGACACACCAGAAGAGGGCATCTTATTCCTTTACAGATAGTTGTGAGCTACCATGTGGTTGCCAGGAACTGAACTCAGGACCTTTGAAAGAATAGTCCTAACCCCTGAGCCATCTCTCCAGTCTGATGCACACTTTCTATTAACTCAGTATGCTTTCCAGCTGGGTATGATAGCCAATGCCTTTAATCCCAGCATTTGGGAGGTAGAGGCTGATTGATGTCTGTGAGTCCAATGCTAACTCGGTCTACATAGAGAGTAGGCAAACCAGGGATACAAAGTAACAAAAGCCTGCTACACAAGAGTCCTGAAACCTGAGGAGGAGATATCAAAGCAGGGAGGGAAAGACAGCTTTTCTGGTAGAGACAACTGCAAAAGACATAGATAATAGAAATCACAGAGTGCTGGCTGGTGGATGTCAAGTCTGTAAGGGTATTGATGGCCTAGATCCAGAAGGGCTTTGGGGGTATGTTAGAGAGCTATTGAGCCTTTTCTAGTAAAGGACCATTGGGATTGTTTTAAGCAGGGAAATGGCTTGCTTGCTCGATGCTCACTAACTTTAGAAAGATCAAGCTGACAATTATCATAGTTGATGCCTTGTAAGGGTTTAAGATTGCGATTAGAGCTGGGCATGATGCCATGCGCCTGTAACTCTAGACTTAGAAGGCTGAAGCAGGAGGATTATTGGAAGTTCAAGGCTACCCTGGGCTATATAGCAAGTACTAGGTACATGGCCAAGACCCTGTTTCAAAACCTAAGACACAGAAAAAGGGGTTGAGAGATGGCTCAGTAATTAAAAGCAAATGCTGATCTTACAGAGGATTCAAGTTCAGTTCCAACACCCACGTCTGACAGCTCATATCCACCTGTAACTCTAGCATGAGGAGATCTGATGCCTTTGGACCTCTAGGGACAGTAGTCAAGTGCACATACACAGGCACATACACACATATAATTAAAACCTTTAAATAGATTTCAAAAAGTAGAAACAAGAAAACTATGATATATCTCAATTTCTTTATTTCATAGAGTAAATGTCTATGAGAAAAATGAATGTAGATTTAAATGTAAATTCCTTTTCTTTATGAGGGCACAGGAACCTAGTGGACTGGGAACACTGGAACAGGAATAGACTTGAGCTGGGGCAGAGGTTTTTCACTTGAAGAGAGATACCAGGAAGACCGAGGGAAGGAGAGTAGGGGATGGGTGAGTCAGGTAATGCAGGCAGAGAAAGTGACTGCCTCACCTGACTCCAGGATGGAGAGTTTGAGAATTGTCACATCCTCTAATTATGAATGAAGACGCTGCCTCGATGTTATTTTAGGGCCTCAGTGAAATCTTCCTACTCAACTGTTTTATTTTATTAGCATCAATAGTGATCTGCCTATTTCTGTTCTCTTTCTGCTGGTTCCACCTGTTACTTCCAACTTTCCCGAGTCACTATTAATAGGAGGCAGTCTCAAGTAGATATACCATCTTTTAGAGTTGAATTTTTACCTCTAGTAGTTGTTAGAGGCACAATAAAGGGATTTTGTTTCCTTCTCTAGGGAAAGTAAAGAACACATGCAGACGATATTCATGCCGCCAATAACATGAACTGAGTACATGTTTTTAAGAAATTCACCATTGGCTGGGTGTGATAGTGTATAGTCTCAGCTCTTAGCCGGTGGAGGCAGGAAGATCAGTAGTTCAGGATGAGCCTGGGCAACATGAGACCCTGTCTCTGAAAATAAACAAAATGATAAAATCCAGCAAAAAATAAACCCTTTAGTTTATATTTTAAAATTTATCTTGCCTCTTTTAAAAAGGTTATTATTTGTTTCATTTTATGTGTATGTGCCTGAATGTATGAATGTGCACCATATGTGTGCAGAAGCCCCTGGAGGTCTAAAGAAAGCATTGCATCCCCTGAAATGTTACAGGGAGTTGTTAGCTACTGTGTGGGTCCTGGAAACCAAAAGAAACCCAGGTCCTCTGCAAGAACAACTAGTGCCCCTAACCACTGAGCCACCTAACCTCAAATTACCTGTGTTTGGAAACAGTGTCTCACAGTGTAGTACTGGCTGGCTGGGAACTAGCTAGCTATGTAGACCAAGATGGCCTTGAACTCACAGAGTCCACCTATCTCTTTAATCTCAAATGCCTGATCCAATTAGCCTTTTTAATAGCTAAAATGAAGGCAGCCTTTTTTTGTTCCTATTGATTTGATACTAAAAAAGAAACTGAGGGCTGCAGAGGCCTCAGAGAGTAAAAGCACTTGCCACCAAACCTGTTGGCCTGCTGATCCCTGCACCCACAAGTTGAAAAGAAAGGACTAAAGCTTGTCCCCTGACATCCACACAGTGCCATGGCATGCATTCCTACACACACACACAATAAAAATCTGGTTTTTAAACCAGAGAGGAAACAGTTATAGATCACAGTGTATGAATTTTGTGCAGATCTTAGTAGCAAGGGAGGTTTGGTCTCTTTGTTATTTTCCTTGATACTGTTAAGCTGAAAAACTTATCATTCTTAACTGGAATCTTCGCATGAGCATGGCACACTGACACACTGGTTCACATTTGGGTTTAGAATTGGAAGCCTTGAAGCAGCGTTTCTGGAGACACGCTAACCCAGCAGCCAGTCCCAGGGCTCGTCAGACAGTGAATGTGAACATCATCGTGAAGGACTTGGGCACTGACGGGAAGGAGGAGCTGAAGGCAGAAGTGGTGCCTGTCACTTTAGCAGCAGAGAAGCTGGAAGGAGCAAGCCACACAAAACCAGGTACTTGTCTTTACTATGAAAAGCCTATCATAAAAAAATTGTAGAACCTTTTTCCTTTGGAGATTGGACAGCATGCCTTCAGGATGATTCAGAAGTGGCACGGAGAAAGATGGGGATAGGCACAATAGCTTTATTTTTGAAATAGTACTTATCTGATTATAAAAAGTAATCAATATTCACTGTAGAAAAATATACAGAGAAGCCAGGCATGATGGTGCACATAACTGCACATCCCAGCATTTGGGAGGCTGAGGCAGGAGCAGTATCACTTTTACCATGTTACTTTTTAACTGTCTTTATATAAGTAAGCGTATCACTGTTTTCCATCATGACTTCTGAGCCAGAGACTTTTCCAGTGCTGAGACTCAGACCCAGAGCCCCTTGCATGCTAACCATGTGTTTTTCTACTGAGCTACATCTCTCTCCCTTTGACTTATGTAGCTTTGTTCCCTTCCCATCGTCCTTTTAACAGTTACTTACAATCAGATGGGTGCAGATCTTCTATCCTATACTGAAATAAGTAAATGCCTAGAGTACTAAGGTCTTTGTTTTCCTTTTGGGTGTTCAGAATACAAATAGAGCTTTATTAAATTGCTTAAATTTGTATTAAGTTGCTTAAATTGCATGGTTACTTCTTGTGCCTTGTAGTCTGTCATATCCAAAGCATGCCTCTGTTTGTTTTGTTCAGGTGAAAAACTGCAGATGTTAAAAGCTAAGTTGCAGGAGGCAATGAAACTCCGAAGGCTCGAGGAGCGGCAGAAGCGCCAAGCATTACTTAAATTAGATAATGAAGATGGATTTGAAGAGGAGGAGGAAGAGGAAGAAATGACAGATGAGTCTGAGGAAGATGGAGAAGAGGAGGTGGAGGAGGAGGACGACCAAGACATTCAGGAGGTATGGGGCAATTATATAATTTTGTTACTTGGCTATGATGAATAAGAGAAAGATAAGAGTTAAGATTTACTTGTTATTTATATGTATGGGTTGTTTACCTGCAGTGCCTGCAGAGGCCAGAAAAGGGTTCTGAGTCCTCTGGAACTGCAGTCATGGTAGTTGTTAGCTAGGTGCTGGGAACTGAAACAGTTCTCTGGAAGAGCAGAAAGTGCCTTTAAGAAGTGCTACATCATCTCTCCATATATATATGCCTGTTTTGCCTGTATGGATGTGTGTATATCATATGTGTCCCTGGCAGATGGATGAAAATCACTGTGTATGTGCTTTAAGCTCCGCACATAGAGTTCGGTTGGCATTATTGAGTGAGTACCTGCAGTTCACAGCTGTGTGTGTCCTGTTTCTGCCTGTTAGTTTCTATATTTTAATATAGTAGTATATTGAAAATAACTTTACTAATAGGACTTTTCTGTTTATCATTGATTGAGATTGAAAAGCAATTATTTTTATTTAGGCTGAGGTCTGGAATATGTTCTCAGGCAAGAGGTCATTCTAAATTAATCCCATTCTCAGTTAAGGAGGACATTTATAGAAGAGCCTCTGGCCCTACCCCATAGTAGTTTTGCAGCCAAGGGAAGGCAGGTATTCAGTATATGTCTGTTTAGTATGAACCGAGTTTTCTTTTTGGTTGAAAGACATGTTAAGTCCTTAACTCTGAGTAAAGAAGGAGAAGGGAGTGTCTGAACTGTACAGCACATTATGGTCTGTGCTTGCTGTGATGAACAGTCATCCTTCCTTTAGACTGACTACTCTCTTACTGCCTTGGTCAAATGCCAATCTAATCTTCCTTCATGGAGTGTGAAAAGCTCTAAAAGCTAGCCAGGTGTGGTGGCACACATATTCAATCCCAATATCCAGGAAGCAGAGGCAGGTGGGTCTGTGTGAATTCAAGGCTGGCTTGATCTACAGAGTTCAGACTTGTCAGGGACCCAGGCCCACACAGTGAGATGCTGTGTGAAAACAATCAGGGGCTTAACATTGCTGATAGTGCTTGGACTTAGTTTGTTTCAAGTTTACCTCTTCACGCTTGAGATGTAACCTATAACCAAGAATCTACATTTCGGGCTAAGAGTGGATTTACTTTTAACATTTTTTGACTTGTACTATTACTTTTTTTTAACATGAATGGCATAGACTACAGAATATCTTCTTGGTAGTGAAGATGTGGAAACCAAAGATGAAAAAGAAACAGATAAAGAAAATACAGATGCCAGTAGTGACATTGGCAAATCTGTTGCCCTCTGTGTCCCCAAGCCCCTCTCTTCAGACTCCACCTTACTTCTGTTTAAGGACAGCTCTTCCAAGATGGGGTAAGTTCTTCTAAGGAAATCCAAAATTCTTCTGGATTTATGAAGACTTATCTTTTTTAAAGATGTGTGTGTCTGTCTGTCTGTCTATGTATGTATGTATGTATGTATGTATGTATGTATGTATGTATGTATGTATCTGTGGATCTCCTGCATCTGGGAACGAGTCTTGGGACCTCTAGAAGCATAGTGCGCACTTTTAACGAGGCCATTTCTCCAGCCAGTCCTTGAATCCTTGAAGAGAGTGGGAAGTAAGAACAGATACTCAAGCAGCTCACTATTTTATTTTGTAGCTACTTTCCTACTGAAGAAAAATCAGAAACAGATGAGCACACGGGCAAGCAGTCTGACAAAGGTGAGTGGTGGTCCTTACGTAGAATGTTTCTTTAGCTCTGATATGTAAAGGCCATAGTCTCACAAAAGGTTTTTTTTTTTTTTTTTAATCTAGTGACAGCACATTCTTAGGACATGTATTTATGAATTGAAATACTTTTCATGGCCCATTCTTTGAGCTACTTTTATTTTTTTAACATTGACTTAATTTTACTTTGAGCATGAGTGTTGCACTTGTGTGAATGTGTGTACCTGGTGCTCACAGAGGTTGGGGAGGGTTCTGGATCCCATGAACCTGGACTTACACATGGTTGTACGAGAGCAGCAAGGGCCCTTAACTGCCATCTTTCCAGCCCCTGGGCTACGTTTTTATAATTGACCATGGACATATGTTGATTTGTTGATTGAGTGAAATATGAAATATTTCTATGCAAAGATGAAGAAAAGTATGTTCATAGACAAGAACTTCCATGTGTCACTTAGCTCAGAGTAATGAGCCCTAAGTATACAATGCTGTTGTTGTAAATTAATTTACCTTTGACAGAATGACTTGGAACCTAGAACATGGTTTGGCAATGAATTTTACCTGTTTGATTCCCAACTCTTTTTTTTCTACACAAATGCACCTCATTTCTGTATTTAGAATGGTATTTCTCTTGTCCTCTTTAGATGAGGACGACTCGAGTTCACTGCTAACAAAGGAGAGCAGCCACAATAGCAGCTTTGAGCTGATTGGCTCCACAATTCCATCCTATCAGCCTTGCAACAGACAGACAGGCCGTGGGGCGAGTTTTCTCCCCACAGCAGGATTCAGATCACCGTCCCCTGGGCTGTTCCGAGGCAGTTTGATCAGCTCAGCTTCTAAGGTAAGGTGGAGAGATTTGTTCTCGCCTCCTCTTTTTACTGCCGAATAGAGCGCATCCCAGCCAACCAGTTCCCACCACCTCAGCGTTCAGCTTTAAAAATCCACCCACTTCGTGTATTAGCAGGCATTCTTGCTTACAGGTAGTTTTCCTCAGGCTCTGCTGATAGTGCATTGTCCGCCTCAACTGCGATTGCCTGAGAGCGGATGACATATTGCAAGTAGCAACTTCTGTTGTTGTCATGACACTGGATGGCATTTGTGAAATGTTTTGCTTTTATTTTTGTTTTGGTGCCAGAGTTCAGGAAAACTGTCTGAGCCTTCACTTCCCATAGAGGATTCCCAGGATCTGTACACCGCCTCCCCAGAGCCTAAGACACTTTTCCTAGGAGCAGGAGACTTCCAGTTCTGTTTGGAAGATGACACTCAGAGCCAACTGTTGGATGCAGATGGGTAGGTAGTTTTGTGTTTCTGTGGGTGGGAATAAGGCTGGGTGCTGCTTAATTTTGTTTAAAAATAAAATGAGCTTCTGCCACTCCATCTGCGCTTTCTCTTCTGAGAAAGAGGTGTCCCAACCATTAGTCTTATATTCCACGAGTTTGAACGAAGTCTCCAGAAAATAAAATGTAAATACTCCTTGCTGACATTCCTATTCTCTGATCTTATTTCAAATACACAGATATTGTATTGTAAGGACTTTCTCTGTTCGTCCCCTTGTGTTCTGGTTGTTAGGTAAGATTGGGCTATAGCACCCATTCCTGATATTTATTAGAAGCCACCTTTATACTCTAGAAGTTAGCCTTTATGCTTTACCTTTGACAGACCTTGTTCATCCTCCCTGTCTAGGTTAGCACAAGGCTAAACTTTAATTCTTGTTGCCTGAGTTGAGGCCCAGTGTTAGTTACTGGCCTTATGACTCTGACACGATACCTGAGAAAGACCCTAATGGAGGAGGTTTACTTTGAGTTCCAGTGGCCACCATGCGTCACAGTGGAGCAGTGATGGCAGCACAGGCATGGGGCACATGGCCTCCACAGTCAGGAAGAAGAAAGAGAAGAATGATGTTCACCTTCTTTTCTCCTTTTGGGTCAGTTCCAGCCTAGGTTCATGGAATGATACCACCCACAGTTAGGGTGGGTCTTCCTGCCTTTTTTAACCTAATCTAGCTAATCTCTCTCTCTCCTTTTTTTTTTTTTTTTTAAGATTTATTTTATGTATGTGAGCACACTAGCTGTTTTCAGACGTACTAGACCTCATTACAGATGGTTGTGAGCCACCATGTGGTTGCTGGGAATTGAACTCAGGACCTCTGGAAGAGCAGTCAGTGCTTTTAACCGCTGAGCCATCTCCCCAGCCCCCTAGCTAATCTTTTGAAGACACACCCTGAGATGTGTTTCCATGGTGATTCTAAATCCCATCACCTTGAAATTCAGGGTCCCCATCACATTTAGCTTTTTGTTTTTCTTTTTATAATTTTTAAAGTTACATTTTGTTTATCTTGTGTGTGTACATGTGTGAGCACAGGTACACATGAGAAAGTCATAGGACAACTTGCTGAAGATAGTTCCCTCTACCATGTAGATCCTGGGGATGGAACTCGGCTCATCAGGCTTTGCAGCAAGTGTCTTTACCCACTCAGCCATCCTGCTGGCCATGTTCAGCTTCTAACCCAGGTGTTGGGAGTCAGAAGGTCTTTACCTGTGGTTTTGTCTCTTCTCTGGGTGATTTCTGACACTTCGCTGCACTTGTAGATTTTTAAACATTAGAAACCACCGGAATCGGTATCAGGCTTTGAAGCCCCAGTTGCCACTGGCCAGTATGGATGAGAATGCCATGGATGCCAACATGGGTGAGCTGCTGGGTCTGTGCACTGGACAGTTCACATCTCAGTCTGAGGAGAGATGCCAGCCTAGGAAGAACGACAAGAAAGAAAACATGGAGGAGCTTCTACATCTCTGCTCTGGCAAATTTCCCTCTCAAGGTAAATACTCAGCACAAGTGTTCAGTTTACCACAGCTAGCCAGCATCCCTGCTCCTCTCTGTACATGTACAGAAAACAGGGATGTGATGGGATCCTGTCACTTCCTCACCTTTACAACTCGTGTTTGTAGAATAACAGTGTCAACTTAGGGCTGCTTTAGCTTCAGCATTATAATGTATAACTTAACACTATACAGAGGTTAGAACAGTGTCTGGTGTATGGTAAATACATACATACATACATACATACATGTGTGTGTGTGTGAGAGAGACTATATAGTAAAGTATAGTTGCACACTTGCTGGAACAGGAAGTAGGCTCTATGAGGTAATTGGGTGTTAGTTGCATGTAGTAAGTGTGAGTCAGAATTTATTGAAAGAATGGATGGTGAACTTTTGCACATCCTACCTAAGAACTGGATTGAGCTAGTTGGTATTTAGATCGTCAGGGGGAGCTGAGGTGTCATTTCCTTCCTTACTGAGTTAGATTTTTCCTTGTTGAGTTAGATGCCTCCCCGGTGACCCCACTGGAGCTGAGGAAGCAGGAGAAGGAGAGCAGCGCAGAAGATCCCATGGAAGAGGTGCTTGCTCTTTGCTCAGGCTCTTTCCCAACAGACAGGTGAGTCTCAAAAGTTGGCAGAAATTCAGGAAGATAAAACCTTAGGATCCACTAGGCATGGTGGCACACACCTTTAATCCCAGGACTCAGGAGACAGAGGCAGGCGGATCTCTGAGTTCCCGGACAGTCAGGGATACACAGGAAAAACAACAACAAAAATCAACCAACCAAAAAAAAAATCCTTGGATCTGGTTCTCTGTGTTTAGCAATAAACTAAATAACATTGGAAAAGGCAAATCTGAGATACCACCTCACATCTTTTAGGGTGACTATGGTTTTATATAAATTAAGTATTGGCAAAAATAAGAGTACCTCTGTTTATTCTTGATGGGCTGCTAGGAAAAACAATGCAAAGGTTTCTCAGAATTGATACTAGAATTACTGTCTGACCTCAGCACTGGGAAGGCTGCAGCAAGAGAGTAGTGGACTCCAGACCAGCCTGAAATCCTGTCTCACAGACTTAAAAGTGAAAATGCAAGTGGGCTGGTGTGGTAGCACAGGCCTGTAGCCCTAGAGCTTATATGGTGAAGGGAGAAGGATCAGGCGTTCAAGATCATCTTCAGCCTTAGAGTGAGCTCCTGACCAAGTGAATGACGTGGAAAAGACTTGCCTCAAACAGACAAACAACAACAACAGCAAAAAACCCAGAAAGCCTAATGTGGTGTATGCTTGGACTCCAGTAGTCCAGAAACAGGCAAGAAAATCAGAAGTTCAGGGCCAGGTAAGTGGCTCAGTGGGTAATGGTACTTGTGCCAAGCCTGAAGACTTAAGTTCAAGCCCTAGTTTCTAGCATGGTAGGAAAGCAATGACTCCCAAAGTTGTCCTCTGGCCTCTTTATGTGGTATAGTAGTTATAACATAGGTGTAGTTATAGATGCACATGCCTGTACGTGCACATACATTAAATAAATGTATAAATAAAGGCAAGAAAGTTATGGCCAGTCCAGCTACATGAACTCTGTTCTTATACATAAATGAATAAAACAAGTTTTTATAATTTATGTTTAACATTATTTGATAATAGTCAAAATGAAGAGGGAGTGTCTTGAAGGTTAATTATTGCTGTGTTAAAACACCACGACAAAAAGCAAACTGGGGAGGAAAAGGTTTATTTAGCTTACTCTCCCTCATCACTGTTCATCATCAAAAGAAGTGAGGACAGGAGCTTAAGCAGGGCAGGAATCTGAAGGCAGGAGCTAATACAGAGGCCATGGAGGAGTGCTGTATACTGACTAGCTCAACCTACTTTTTCATCGAACCTAGGACCACCAGTCCAGCAATGACCGCAGTGGGCTGGGCCTTCATCCATCAATCATTCATTAGGAAAATGTACTACAGGGGCTGGAGAGATGGCTCAGTGGTTAAGATCACTGGATGCTCTTCCAAACAGCCTGGGTTCAATTCCTAGCACCCATATGGCAGCTCACAACTGTCTATAACTCAGGTTCTAGGATCTGACATCTTCATACAGACATATATGCAGGCAAAACAGCAATGAGCATAAAAAATTTTAAAAAAGAAAATATCCTATATGCTTGCATACCACTCTATCCTATGGAGGCAATTTTTTCAACTGAGGCTCCCTCCGTGATTATAGCTTGTGTCAAGTTGACATAAAACTGACCAGCACATCTGCTAAATAAAATTTACATGCACTAAATGGCTTTAAAAGGAAGGAAATTTATTTTTGTTGTTTGAGACCAGGTCTTCCTATGCGACCCATACTGGCCTGGGATTCACTGTTAGTTCAGGCTGACCTCAAACTGGTAATCCTTTGCTTCATCCTCCCATTATGTACCATTGTACCCATCCCAATAGGAAGGAAATTATTACACATGCTTCAGCATGGAGGAACCAAGAAATATTTGTCACTGAAGGACAAATACTGTGTAAGTCCACATATACAGTCTTTGGAATAAGCAGTTTTACAGAGGCAGCTAAAGATGGTGGATGGAGAGAGAGGAAAATTTGTTTAATAGGAACCGAGTTTTTACTACCTGAAGGACTTTGGAGGTTGCTTATATAGTAATATCAACATATTTTTTTCTGTTTTGTTTTTGAGATTGTGTCTCACTCTGTAGACAAACTAGCCTCACTCTCAGAGATCCACCTGCTTCTGTCTCCCAACAAGTGTGGGGATTAAAGGCCTGGACCACTACACCTGGGGATGACCCTGAGCATCCTTGTCTCTGCCTTATGAGGCTGTATTATGGGTGGGCTCCTTTGCCAACCTGGCACTGCTGTGGGTTCTGGGGATCAGGACTGTGGTTTTCACAGTTGCAGAGTAAATGCTTTAGTCATCAAGCTCAAACTCCTTCTAAAAAGACAAAATACCTCGTTTCTCACTTCTTAAAGAAACTATTGGTGCTGTTAAGTGTCTTAAGCCCTTACCTTGGCTGGCTGCTGTGGTGTGCTTCCAGTGACTTGGTGCTTTGTCTTCTAGGGAAGAAGAGGGTGAAGAGGAAGAATTTGGAGACTTTCAGCTTGTTTCAAAGGAGAATGGATTTGCAAGTGATGAGGTAAGTGCAGAGAGAGCACAACCAAGCTCCACTCAGTACTCTCCTGCATCAGTTCTTGAGAATTCTGAGCTTAGCATCTTACCAAAATGTCCTATGGTGAGGCATGGGGACAGAACTTCATAAATCCTCTTGTTGCCTTCTGGTTTTGTCTCATGGTGCTGGAGCTCAAACCCAGGACCACATATGCCTGTAATTCCAGTACTTGTGAGGCTGAGGTAGGTTTATGAGTTCAAGACCAGCCTGTACTATACAACAAGACTGTCTACAAAGTAAGCAAATTAAGAACAGCAAAGAGCACACACCTCTGTTACATGGGCAAGGTGTGGCAGTGCTCCCTTCCCGTGACCCCTGCTGTCAGTGTAACTGAGTTTGCTGCTCTGCCGTTGCAGAGTGAACACAGCGACTCTGGTGATGAAGAGCTGGCCCTGGACCTGGAAGATGATGAAGAAGAGCTCCTGAAGCAGTCTGAGAAGATGAAACAGCAAATGTAGGTGTTCTGTCCTTGCCTTCAGCTTCTGCCTTTCGTGATTAACATAAACAAATTCTTTGTGGCCTTGGGCAAATGAGATGATTCAGCAGGTAAAAAAGTGCTTTCTGTGCCACCCTAACTGCCAATCTCTCCAAATTCCACCGTGAAAGTAGAAGACCAGCTCCCAAAGTTGTCCTCTGAGCTCCACACTTGGGCCATGGCACACATATGCACACAAATGAATATGTTTTAAAAATCTAGAGTACTCAAAGATGGTTGTGTTTTCTTTAAGTGACATCAATACTAAATATCTCTTGATTCCTCCCAGACCTAAGGACATCAATAATGTTGCTTCCTACTCTTGTGTTCTGGAATATTGTTTCTACTCAGTTGTGCTCTGGCTGTATGGGTATTAGTCACGTGACCCAAGGTTGGCAGGAGAGCAGAATCACTCCCTGTGCTCAGGCTGTTGCAGATAACTGCCATCGCCTGGAAATGTGCTCCCATGACATCTGTCATTCCTGGTGTCCTTGGTTCTCATCTCTGGCAGTGGCCACTTAATTTTTTTTATATTTAAAATATTTGTCACTCTGGTCATGAGAGTAAAACATCCAGGACATCATATTGATCTTTATTAGATTGATATTGTTGCTTTTGGCCTGTCATTTCATCTTCTTAGGATCCAGCTGGGTTCTAGTTTGTTACCTGTCCTTTAACTTTTTTGTACAGTTTTAGGATATAACCAGATATTTTCCCCCAGAGGTAGTAGTTGTTAATTTTTATTTAACTGCGGAGTCTTTAAATCAGCTCTTAATGAATGGCAGCCAGAGTTGAGCTACTCAACAACATTACTGAGAAGCCTGTGAAGCCTGGTGACTAGTGACCCTGGCAGGAACTCTCCAGGAAGCCTAGGATTTAGAGGGAAAATACAATATAAGAATTGAGCTGAAGTTTAGAGAACAGCCTAGCATGTTCATGGCTATAGACTCAGTCTTCAGCACCTCACTAAGCAAGAAAATAGAAAAGACAAACTGTAATGGTGTCAAACAACAGGGAGTTCTGGTCTTACCGTATCAGACTGTTCTCTAAGCACTGATGAGCTTAAATACAAAACATTAGTTTGAACCTTCTAGCAGGTACTTCTAAGTATGTAGTAAATACTAAGAGTGTTCTGGGGCCAGGCAGTGGTTCTGGTTAGACTGGTACCTGTGCAAAATGACAACCTGAGTTCCATCCCCAGAGTTCACAAATTGGAAGGAAGGAAGCCAGCCAGCCTGCTGGGTGTGTTGGTCTGCACTTATAATCCCAGCACCATAGAGATAGAATGGGGACTGGAGAGATGGATTAGTGGTTAAGAGTACTGGCTACTATACTTCCAGAGGACCCAGGTTCAATTCTTAGCACCCACATGGTGGCTCATAGCCATCTGTCACCCTAGTTCCATGGGACCCGACACCCCCTTTTATCTTCTGTAGTTACTGTAAGCATGTGGTACAGACATACGAAACACTCAAAATAATCAAGTCATCTTAAATGTTTTTTGTTTTGGGTTTGATTGATTGATTGATTGATTGATTGATTGATTGATTATTTTTAAACAGAGAATGACCTGGAAGCTTGTAGGCCAGCTAGCCTGGACTATACAGTGAAAAAGTTGAAACAGAAATCCCATAACAGTGGAAGCCTAGAGCCACCACCCACATGGTGTCCCTAGATCTGCATTCAGGCACTCACACAAAAAAAATATTTTTAAAGGTTTCTGGCTGTAGGATTACCCAAGCTAGGTTGAGCCCATCTCATATGTGGGAGCCGTTTAGTCTCTCTGAGTCTCCTTACGTGATTTCTATAAGGACATCTCTAGGTCCTTCCAGAACGACTGTCATTTTTAGGGTTATAGCTTCTAGTCTCCTCCCGTCTGAAACATTCTCCTCCTTAACTGTCGAATGACAAGAGGAATCAACTGTAAAGTACACAGCTGGCACGGGTCTGGGTTAAGTGTCCAGTATTTAAATATCAAGGGTACCTGAGATATTATTAATGGTTCTGTGTTCTGCTTTTCTTAATCATTATCCCTTTGACTATTTCATACATGTATATAATGATTCTGCTCACATTCCTCCACCCTCTCTCATTCTCCCCAGTCCTGACAGCTGTCACCCCACCCTGCTACCCCACTAACCCCATCCTACTTTCAGCTTTGTTTTTGCTCTGACTTCCTGGGTTTGATGAAGGTTGTCATTGGGGCTATTCACTGGGACAGAGATAAGGCACAGTGGCTTTCTGCTTTTCTTACTGTAATCTGTGTGTGTGTCCATTGTCTAGTCTCTAATCTTTCCCATTGCTTTCTAGGAGACTAAAGAAATACTTGGAGGATGAGGCAGAGGTGTCAGGCAGTGATGTGGGAAGTGAAGATGAGTATGATGGGGAAGAGATTGATGAATATGAAGAAGACGTCATTGATGAGGTGCTTCCATCTGATGAGGAGCTGGAGAGTCAGATCAAGAAAATACACATGTTAGTATTCTAAAGAACCTTCTAAGCAATGAGATGCCTCAAGGCAGCCATGCTTCCTGGCAGAATGGTCCTGGTGTTGAAGGCCTTGTTGCTTCTGTTGTAGGAAAACCATGTTGGATGATGATAAGCGGCGACTGCGACTATATCAAGAGAGGTACCTTGCTGATGGGGATCTGCACAGCGATGGGCCTGGACGGACAAGAAAATTCCGATGGAAGCACATAGGTATCTTGGTCTTTTAGAAAGAAATGGTTCCAGCATACATATCTGTCCACTTTAAAATGGTAAATGGCAATCAGAACTAAACCAGGAGTCTGGAGATAGAGCTCAGTTGGTAGAATGCTTACCTAGAACACTGATGCTCTGAGTTCCATCCCCATCAACACGGCCCAGGCATGGCCGTGTACCAAGGACCTGCCTCAGCTTGGAGAGGGGTTCTGACAAAAGGGGTGTCTGCGAGCAGTGAAGCAAATAACTGAAAGTCAGCCTTGGGTCCAAGCTGACAGCCTGTTCCGCTCCAGACAGCTTTCCAGAATGCTCTCTCTGTGTTTTGCTCACGAGACACTTCTCTTGCTATTCTAAAAGCTCTCTGGATAGTTCATCTCTTGCAGACTAAAAGCCCAATTTTTTATTACACATATTAATTCAGTCATTGCCCCATTTTGATTATCCCGAGTTGCCAGCCCCTTAATTCTTAGAAAGAAACAGCAAGCACTAACACAGACAATAAGATGGCAGGGGAGCTCACCCTGAAATTAGCCCTGTCCCAGGCTGACCTTGAACTCAGGGATCCACCTGCCTTTGTAAACAAAAACCTACGTGGGTGGGATCACCCCCTAAATCTCTCTATCTCCTTCCTTAGTATCTTTCTGACAAGCTGGATCATAGTACAGCTACCTCTGTTCCTTTAGATCCTTGAAGCCCTTATACAATTTATACTGCATCCTTATATTTTGCATAGTTGAGAAATTATATATTTCAAACTCACTTTTTCAGCATTCTGTCCCACAGTCTTAAAGGCTGTCCTGAAGGTCACAGTGTTCTACCATTCTGCCAACACATAGACAGGTCCTCACCTTCCAGACTCATGCTGTCTCTGATTATCATGGAGTCATTAACCTTGGCTGAGGGGACTTTCCTCAAAGGAGGAACATGAAAATCCGTACACTATTATGCAAACAAGCCTTTCACCCATCGGAACCCTCACGCTCTTGGAGGCTCACACCTTACTGGATCTGTTCAGGGGCAGGAAACCATGTCCCTTACATGTGTATAATCCAAAAATTTGGGAGGCAGAGGGAGGACAACCTGGAGTCAAGATCATCCTTAGCTCCATAGCAAGTTCAGTGCCAACCTGGCTACTTTCTGGGAAAAAAAAACAACCACAGACAGAAAGCAAACCTACACACCAGGATGTGTGGTAGATGTAGCTAATATGTCGATTCCCTCTTGTGGCTGGGAAAGGTTTATGTCAAAATGTTCCGCAGGTGTGGGTTTGTTATGTCTGTCTGACCACTCCCTCTGTGAGGATTACCGAATGCTAAACACCTTACCTCTTTCCTTTAGATGACACCTCCCAGATGGATCTGTTTCGTAGAGACTCTGATGATGATCAGGTTGAAGAACAGCTTGACGAGACGGAAGCCAGGTGGAGAAAGGAGCGCATTGAGCGAGAGCAGTGGCTTCGGGAACAGGTAGAAAGTCTGAGAAAATTGACCGAGTTGCAGGGGCGAAGACTCAGCCACTTCACCTGCCATATAAACTTAGCAACAACGTGTTTAATCCTTTTAATCTTGAGATTTGCTTCCTTTTATGAAAAGGTTACCATAAGCAACTCTCTGGCTAACTGTCCAATGTTAAAAAATATATATATTTTAGTGGTGGGACTTGTGACATGTGCCTTTAATCCCAGCACTTGCATGGCAGAGGCTGGTGGATCTCTGATTTCCAAGCCAACCCAAACTACATAATGATACCTTGTCTCGAAACTGAAATACGTGATTTTTTCAAGTGTGTGCATGTGCAGTGGGGTTGGGGGTACACTTGAGTACAGTGCCTATGGAGGTCAGAATAGGGCATTAGGTCCCCTGGAACAAGAGTTCCAGGCAGTTGTGAGCTTCCTACATGCATGCTGGGACCCAAACATGGATCCTATAGAAGCTCAACACGTTTCTGACTACTCAGCCACCTCTCCTGACCACTCTGACATCTCTCCAGCCCTTTTATGTTTTTGATCTAAGGCAGCAAAGCTGTGAAAAGGAAACAAATGGTAGTAGCCTGGCTTTATAGCCCAGCCTATCTTCCTTTTGTATATATTATATTTTTGGTATATCTTTTTGTATATATTACTATTTTTTGTTTGTTTTGTTTTTTGAGACAGTGTCTTACTATGTGTCTCTGACTGTCCTGGAACTCACTCTGTAGACCAGGAAGCCTCAAACTCATAGACATCCACCTGCCTCTGCCTCTGGAGTGTGAAGATTAAAGGCCCAGCCTTTAAATTTTATTGTATGTATGAGGGAGTTTTGCCTACTTGTATATCTGTACACTACACGTGTGCCTGGTGCCAGCAGAGCCCAGAAGAAGGTGTCAGACTCCCTGAAAATGGAGCTACAGACAGTTGTGAGCTGCCGTGTGGGTTCTGGGAGTTGAACCCATATCCTCTGGAGGAACAGCCAGTGCTCTGAACTACTGAGCCATCTTTCTAGCTCCCTTACACTGACTATTTAGGAAAGCTGACAGTAATCTAATGTTGCATGAGTTTGTTTTGGAGACAGAGGCTGCTCTGTCATTATGTATTCCAGACTGGCCTGGAAACCATGGTGATCCTCCTGCCTTAGCTCTCCAAGTGCTGGGATTACAGGCATGTGCCACCATACCTGGCTAATACTGTATGATCTTCATGTTCAGGCTCAACAGGGGAAAATTGCTGCTGAAGAAGAGGACATTGGGGAAGACAGTCAGTTTATGATGCTAGCCAAGAAAGTCACAGCCAAAGCGCTGCAGAAGAATGGTGAGCTCCTCCTCCTCCTTTTTTTTTTTTTGGTCTGGCTGCTTGGATTGTGAATGTTGGCACCTTGGAGGGGACTCTAACCTTCAGGGACTGTGGCAGCTAACATAAGCCATTCCTTAATACTGTCTTAAAGGAGCCATTGAGGTGAGGAGAGGCATGGCTCTTAAGCCATTGGTCAGTAGAAATTGTACTTAGTTAATGTTTGTGTAGCTGTTTTCCCTCAGGTTTTGAGGCTTGGTTGGTAAATTGTGGCTTCTGTCTGAGTTGCCCAGGATTTATCCCCTCAATTGTTAGGGCTGGCATTTGAACACAGGTGTATCGAGTTCCAAAACCATTTCTCTCATATGGTACTCCACAGTCACTAACTGCTGTTTTCTCTTACATTAGTCTTCTTACTGATTCACTGATAAGCTCCACTTCATTGTTTCCTCGGTGACACTTGCTATTGTTATAAAATCTTGAGAATAAAATAAACAAGAGTTCTTCTTATGTCAGCTTTTAAGGCTTCTTAGCTTGTTTAAATATAGAAGGAATTCTACCCAGCTTTGCCCAAAACACTTCTTTCTGTGTTTTCTTTCTAGCCAGTCGTGCTGTGGTTGCTCAGGAATCAAAGTCTGTGCTCAGTAACCCTTTTGAAAACATCAGACCAGGAGGTGCTCACCAGGTTGGTTGGGACCATGTTAATCTGACATCATGGTCTGTAGATCAGTCATCCAGAGAGGGAGATGGACACTGGGCCTGGGAAGGTCTTTCCTAAGGTAGAAATGCATCTCCTCAGTACCAGGCTAGGCAGATGGGGACAGATGTCCTTCTTCTTTTTTGGCATTTGAGGTTCAATATCAGGTAATTCCTCTTTCCTCAGCTGAAGACGGGCTCCCTGCTAAACCAGCCCAAAGCTGTGCTTCAAAAACTTGCTGCACTGTCTGACCTCAATCCCAGCGCTCCCCGAAACTCAAGAAACTTTGTCTTTCATACACTTTCTCCCACCAAGACAGAGACAACAAAAGACTCATCTAAGCCTCAGGTAGGGATTGATATGTGGGACTTCCCAAATAGAGTTTATTTGTGGGGATTTGCTTTTTGTTTAGAGATTAGTTTGTATTTTACCTATATGTATGTACATGCACTATGTGTGTGTCTGGTACCTGGGGAGGCCACAGTGCCAGATTCCCTAGAACTGGGGACCTGGAATTACAGACATCTATTAAGTTGTGGGTGCTGGGAACAGAATCTAGTCCTCTGCAAGAAGAGCAAGTACCTTAACCACTGAGTCATCTCTCCAGCCCCAGATTTATTTTATTTTTTTTAAATCTGCATGTGCACATGTCTGTGTGCGTGCACACATATTGGAGGATTTAGTGGGTTAAGAGATCTTGCCATTCAAGCATAAGGACCTGATCTGAATCTTAGCACATATAAAATGGCAGGCATGGCTGTATGGCTGTGCTATTCTAGAGCCTGAGCATCGGGCAGAGAAAGGCTGCTGGCCAGCTCTCCTGGCTGAAGTGTCAAACTTTGTGTTCCGAGACAGACTGTCTTAAAGGAACAAGTCAGAGAGCAATGGAGGAAGATTCCACCATCCTCCCGCCTCCATGTGTATGGGCATACATCACACACATGCATACATCACACACACCCAAAATAGTAAAATACAATGAAATAAAAATTCATATCTGACAGCGTTACAATATTAGAATGTAGAATTCTAACAAGAATTTGTAGTGGAGTTGCTGCTCCAGTTGGCAGTCAGCTTTCAGCTTTTAAGTTTACCTTCATACTTGTCTGCTACTTTGTTTGTCTGGTAATTGTCTGTGCTTTAACTGAGTTGCTGAAGAACTCACTGAAGGAAAGCACTTGTGTGTGTTGAGCTGGCCCTGACTTCTGTGTTCTCTCTAGGTGAGAAGAAGGGGACCATCATCAATGACATCACCGTCTCCTAAGCGGCTAAAGACAAACGATAGCAGTCCAGGACCAAAGCGAAGCATCTTCAGATACTTGGAAAGCTAACACCATCTGGCATGCCAGCGTCTGTCAAAAGTATTCAAAGTAGGTCTAGCACAGAGGGGTGGGACTCAGTTTCCACCAATGACCTCTCCTTCCCTCAGAATTCAACACCTTATGAGCAGAACTTCCCGTTCTCCCCACCACACAGCTTTCCACAGCATTTTTCTTTCCTAGTTATTTTTCAGTTTGGCCACCAATCTTAGCACTGCAGAGTTCCCAGCATCGACTTACAGGATAATTGAAGTCTCACTTCTTCCGTTAAGCACTTGACATTTTTTTCCAGCAGTTTCCTGGATTGACACCACTTTCAAGTAGAGGTGTTCATTGGAGGAAGAAAGTGTGGCATTATAGAAAATTACAGAAAGCACTGAAAACCAGCACTGGATGAGGACTCCACAGCCACGCCATCCCTAACTCGGTAACCAGGCCAAGAAGCACACACCCGGCTGCTGCATCATCGTGTTTCTTCTGTGTCCTGTAACCTTCTAGCCTTGATCTCTAATTAACCTTTATCGACTTTGAAATAGGGACTTAAGCTGGTACCTAGTTCAGAAAGAGGTTACCCCTCACTTTCCCACAGAGGAAGATAAAGAGTTATACCCAGTGTCACCCACACTGGATAATCAATGGAGAATAGACCTCCCCTGGGACTAGAGTCTCAATTTAAAGCATTTGTTCGAGAGCCTCCCTCCCTTCTGCATTTATTGCTGCTCTTGGGCTTAGTTTCTTGCCCTGACCACCAGAGAACATTTTAATACTTCATCATTAATATTGAGAGAAGACCCGTAGGATTTAATGAAAATGTTGAAGAGAACTGCCATTAGTTCCTTTCTTCGCCTGGCCACTGGGCTTCAGAAACAGACCAATTCCTTCCCGTCAGAATTGAATCCGGTACTGCTTTGCAGAAGCCATTGCAAGTGAATGTTGGGCTTCGGTGCCAAAATCTGAGCTTGGGAAGTTGGATGAGGTCGTGTCTATCTTTTATTGAGAGACATAAAGCAACCTATTCGACTGATGAATTTAAGATGTAGGTTTTCTGTTGGGCGCTAGGGCCTTTTGTTCTTGTTTTTCTAATCCTCAGGATGCTAACTTGGACAGAACACACATTTGTATTTGTATATTTGTAATCTTGTAATGGGAGAAATGTGTATAAAGCTGTTTTAATATGTATGTAGGTTTTCAATAAATCTCATTGCCTTGAGGGCAGGGTTTGCTGTCCGGCTTCAGTGTTCAGTGTTCGTCCAGTGCCTAAGAGAGGATTTCATTTTCAGTATGTTCCCTCCCAGGGACTCTGCATCTAGCATGGAGGGTGCTACACCTGCCCTTCACTGGCTTCTCCATTCCCAGGAAGTGATCAGACAACCCACTTAGTGGTCTGAATTAAGAGCTGGTCAGGAGGAGAGGCTCCATACAGTCCTCTCCTGCCCTAGTCCTCCTTTCTCCTTGGCTGGCCTCCATGTACTTCAGGGTACTCTGGATCCAAGGTTAGGGTTATTGCTGTTCTCTGAGTGTTATAAAAAGCACCTAATGTAGGCCCCCTCCTCCCTCTGAGCAGCAAAGCTGAGAAGAGATCCCCTTTTCTCCACATGCCCTGTGAGTGGTAAGTCACTTGGGAGCAAACTAAAGGCCTTGCCTAGGCTTAGCAAGCTCTCCAACCTTTCTACATGCTCTCCTTGGAAGAAACAATAAAAAGAACTGACCACTAAATTAGAAGAAAATCAGTATCTGAGAAATCAGGGCAAATACATTCTATTTTCTTAGTCTTGCTACATTTCATTTATGTTTGTATGGATAGACACACACGTAAAAATAAGAGGATAATTTACAAAGGTTAGTTTTCTCCTCCCACCATATAATTTTTGGGGATGAACCCCTCAGGTTTGCAGCAAGTGCCTTTATCTGCTGAGCCATTTTGCAGGCTCCCAAGAACATACTCTCTCTCTCTCTCTCTCTCTCTCTCTCTCTCTCTTTTTTTTTTTTTTTTTTTTTGTAATATGCTTATTTATTACATATAAACTGTAGCTATCTTCAGACACACCAGAAGGGGGCATCAGATTCCATTACAGATGGTTGTGAGCCACCATGTGGTTGCTGGGATTTGAACTCAGGACCTCTGGAAGATCAGTCAGTGCTCTAACCACTGAGCCATCTCTCCAGCCCAAGAACATATTCTTTAGTTTACAATTGCAAGCTTTTCTATCCAGTCTGTTTGTTCCCAGAATAATGCCTTGACGGCTTTTTATGCTTGAATAAATGCCTAAGCCATAAACTTGGGCTTGTTCCTGGACTAGCCCATAACTTATCTAATACTTTTATTCTAGTCTATATCTGCCACATAGTTACCTTTCCTCAGTTTCAGTTGTCTCTCCTTCAGAGTTCTCACACCTGACTGTCCCAGAGTTCCCTTTCTCTCTCCTATTTTCTGCCTCAGCTGATAGGCCATCAGTTTTTATTGACAGGTGCGCAAGAAATTCTCCCTACACTTTAGAGAAGAAAAAATGTAGTCTTTAACTATAGGTCATTATGAAAATATACCTGCTAGAAGTCATGCTAAGCTTCCACCTTTTTAACAGGATTGAAGAGTTTCTGCCTGACCCACATGCCATTTGTCCATGGTATTGAACTGTCAGCTCCTAGTACAACAGACTCCTAGTACGGCTCAGCTCCACCACTTGGAAACTACCTACTAGGAAGGATGAGAGCCTAAGTCTGGTGAATACTGTATGTCAGTGTCAGCCACTTGTCTCTTTCTCGTTGTATACATAAGTAGGGGCTGGCGGTTCTAATTCACTTCAGCCCACACTTTCGTAAACTGTGTAGTCTCTTCCTATAAAGTATCAAATTATATCCCCCAAATCTCTAGTGGCTAAGCCTCTCAGATCTCCATAGGATCCCAGTCATTTCCACTTCTCTGTAAACTTCTTCCTGGTTTGAGATTATTTTTATTTTTTATTTCTTTTCTTTGTTGTTGGGTGTGTTTTGTTTTTTGTTTGTTTGTTTGTTTGTTTGTTTTGATTTGAGACAAGATTTCTTTGTGTAGCCCTGGAACTTGGCTGGCCTCAAACTCACAGAGATCTACCTGCCTCTGCTTCTTAAATACTGAGATTAAAGGCGTGTGCCACCACACCCTGCTTAGAAGTTAAATTCTAACGGCTTGGAGGCTGCTCTTTCAGGGGAGTTGAAATCCCAGTAGCCAAGTCATAGGGTTCACAGCAGCCTCCAGGGGTATCCAGTGCCTTGCGCCTCCCCCAGGTATATGCACTCTCCTACACAAACTCACTAACACATAATTTAGAAATAATAAATATAAATCTCTTTTCAAAAGAGCTATCACTGTTCCCTGTCCCTCAAGTGTGAAAAATGAAGAACATTCTTGTTCGTTTCCAGGTCTTTCTCTGGGTTCTTATAACATGTATCTGGAATCAGCTCGCTTATTCCAGCTCTGAGCCAGTGCTGTGCTCTGAATTTCAGCTTCTTTCCAGGATACCGGAGTCGTCTCCTGATGTCCCCACTTCTGCTTTTGCTTCCCTTGTATCCAATCTACATAGCAGCCAGAAGGTGGCCTTTACACATACATAATGTGTGGGGGACTCACTGGCTGGGTATATGCTTAACAGGTACAAGGCTTGGGGTTCAATCCCTAACAACAAAAACAAGCTTTCCACGGCTGGGTGTGGTAGTGAATGCCTATAATCCCAGCACTCAATAGGCAGAGACCGGGGATTGTCATAAATTAGAGGTAAGCCTAGGCAACGTGGTTCAGGCCTGCAGCGGGCTGTAATAGAGAAACCCTGTGTAAAAAAAAAAAAAAGTCTGGAGACAGACTGGAGAGATGGCTCAGTAGTTAAGAGCACTGACTGCTCTTCCAGAGGTCCTGAGTTCAATTCCCAGCAACCACATGGTGTGTGATGGTGACTCACAACCATCTGTAATGGGATCTGACACCTTCTGTCTGAGTCTGAATCTCTCTTCTGTCATGCAGGAATACATGAAAATAGAGCACTCATATACATAAATAAGTAAATCTTAAAAAGGAAAAAACAACTAGGGGCCAGAGATATGGCTCAGCGATTGGAAACACTTCATGGGTTTGATTCCCAACACCCACATGGTGGCTTACAACCTTCTGTAACTCAGGCAGTACATATTCATACACATAAATGAATCTACAGATATATTTTTATTAATTAAGCAAACTCTCCACTGTCTTCTGTCACACTCAAAGTTCAACTCCTCAGAGCCCAGCAGGCCCTGTATGATAAAACCCTGCTTCACAGCCTCAGTCTACTCCCCTCTTACACTGAGCCTCAAGAACTGACTCAGTACCTTTCCAGTCTCCTGGCTTGCCTTTCTCTCCATTCTCCCACGTTTGCCAATGTGTAATTCTCAAAACACTTGTCTTAAATCCACTTTCCTCAGAAACACCTTCTCGGACCATCATCATCACCACCTTATGTAACCTGGGTAACTTTTGCCTTTTATCACAATTTGCTACCTTTTGTTAAAGATAGCAAGTTTCTTAAAAACAGCTGTATTTTGTTTTGTGGGATAGCATTGTGCCTGGCACATAAAATTACTTTTTTTTAAAGCAGTAAGTGTTCAGAGACTTAGTGAAAAGCTTAGAGCAAAATATCTAGCAACACCTTTTTAAAAAATATTTATTTAATGTATATAAGTACACTGTAACTGTCTTCAAACATACCAGAAGAGGGCATCAGATCCCATTACAGATGGTTGTGAGCCACAATGTGGTTGCTGGGAATTGAACTCAGGACTTCTGGAAGAGCAGTCGGTGCTCTAACCACTGAACCATCTCTCCAGCCCTCCTAGCAACACTTTTTTAAAGTACTTTTTAACAGATTGTGGTGGCTCGTGCTTTTAATTCCAGAACTAGGGAGGCAGAGGCAGGCAAGTTTAGTATGAGGCTAGCCTGGTCTATATAGTTCCAGGAAGTCACAGCTACTTAGTGAGACCCTGTCTCAAAAAGAAGTACTTTAAAATTTTATTCTCATGCAGTTTTTACTGTTTTAAGATTTGTTTTCCTTTGCACATGGTATGTGTGCTCACGGGAGTGTGCCCTTGGAGCTGTGAATTATCTAAGCCCCCTGTTTTTGTAATTTCGAGGTAAGAACTTGCAGTGTAGCCAGATAAAGCTGGCTTAGACTTTGCCGAGTAGCCTTGGCTAGCTTTAAGTTCACGGCAATCCTCCCTTAGCCTCCACAGCGCCAGGATAACCGGTGTAAGCCATCATGCCTGGCTTGCCTAAAAGGCTTTCCAGTGTGGGGTAGAACCATAGAAACGACTGTGAGACTCTGTATTAAGTCATTCTCTAGACTTTTTCCTTCAAATGTAGGATGCTCAGGGGCACTGACTTTATACAGCTCACTGGTTGGTCTAAAGGTACAATGGAATGTGGCATGATTGTACATGATTAAAACTGCACATCTAACACGCTGCTCAGGAAGGGATAGGGCTGATGCCTGGGTGCACTGTGGGTAGGGGGAACCACACCTTAGTAAAAGCTTCCCGGTCTCTCAGCCCATGAGGCTAATCCAGCAGCCGATGGCAGTTAGAGCGGTACTGAGACATTGACAGCTGTAGGAATGGAGGCCTATGGGTATTGCCAGGACTCTCAAAAGTGAGCTGGGGAAATAGGCCTGGCTTTGTGCGTAGCTGGCATCAGCTTCAACCTTTTGAGAACAAGGCAGCAGATCTCTTGGTCCCTTAGTTGTAGCATCTTAGTTTTCTCCATGGGCCTTCAGTTCCCTCTTTCTTCCCATCTTCTCTCACCTTAAAGGTTTTTCATTTTCAGTGTATTGATTTCGTCCTTCCCTGCGGTGGGTTACATAATGAGAAGAGGGAGTTTGTAGTAGCCACAGCCTAAGGGTGATTGGAGGAAGCTTTGGGGTCGAACACTTGGGTTCTTTGCTAATGTTCAGATGAAACGCTGCATGTGGTATTTTTTTATGGCTAGTGGGCCAGCAGTGGGGTGACAGAGCTGCTCCTGGCTCCGGGCTGGGGAAGCACTGGACCCAGTTCAGAAGGTTGAATGTGCTGGGGCCCGACTGGGAGTGGACTGTGCTTTGGGCTTTTCAGCCCCCTCTTTTTCTCAGAGGCTGAGAGAAGTGTTGGGGGGGAAGCTGATTGTTCACCCCTCTCTTTGTTTGTCTTGTCTAATTTAACTTACGTTATTTATCAAAAAGACAGGTTATTTGGAAAACCAGATGGACCCAGGCAAAAATCATCTGGGTTTTCTAAACGTGAAAAATTAGGTTCTGGGAGCCCAGGAGGGAAGCCGTGCGTGTTTGTGTGTGTGTGTGTGTGTATGCACTGTGAGTGCACTGTGTGTGCACTGTGTATGGTATGTAGTAGGAAGGAGAAATATGGAATAAATATCTCCATTATTCTCAGAAAATTACTATAATATCCAAAGACCCCCTCTCCTCCCTCTTTCTACTTTCAACTAAAATGAAAAACTTTCGTGTTGATGCCTGGATGTGCTGAAAGGTTCTGGTTTTGTTTTTTTGAGATGGTATCACTGTGTAACCCAGGCTAGCCTCAAACTCACACACCTGCCTCTGCTTCCCAAGTTCTGGGTTTATAGGTACATACTACCAGGGTCGGAAAGGCTTAATTGACCAAGAATGAGAGAACAAGTCAGGGTTGTCACAGCAGCGGCTGATGGCTTTCTTTTCCCAGTCTTTGTCTTTTTCTACAAAACAGATGGATCAACGAGAGATATGGGGCACTGAGGGGTTTCTGGAACACAGGCCTTTGCTTCCTCTTGGGTGTCAGTGGATTATGCCAGGACTTTACAGTCTGGTTCTCTTACCTCTGGGAAGCAGCACTGTCAGAAAAGAGCTGAAGCTAGGGCCTGAGGAACAGAACTCTTGGCCATAATCAACTCTGACTGCTCTGACTGCAAACCTCTGGCCATCCTATTCAGATAGCACACACAGGCAGAACAGAGCCAAGACCTTTTGAGACCTGAAGAATCTTTGACAGCAGAAATAACACTTGACCCATTGTGAGTATCATTTTTTAAGATGTCATTAGACTGTGAAAGCCACTTAATAACTTGATCTCATCTGAATAATCTGACTTAATGCTCGATCCACAGTTGTGAGGATTAAATAGAAAAAAAGAAGTGGAAATTGTCTGCCTCCAGGCCTGGCCCTGAGGCAGGGTCAGTGAATCTCAGTGAATGGTAGCTGTGTAAATGAATACACAATCTAAGTATTAAGCTCTCCTGAGCATCCCCAAGGATCCCCCCATAGCAGGCCGGTAACTGGGACTGATACACTGTCCCGCTGAGCCTGGAACCCAGAGCCCAGTGCTTGTAGCCCAAGCTGAACCTGTGGTTCACCTAACACGTTTGATGAGCATCTGTGGTATGTGGGGTGAAGCCAACACTGAAGGCCTTACTGGCCCAGCTGCTAGGAACACAGTGAGGACAGCTTCCTATGTTCTCCCCTTTGAGACTTGTCTCAGCCACAGGGCACCTTGCAAAGCCAGGTCTCCTTCCAGCAGTAGTGACAGTGACAGGTGTATAAAGGCATTGCCGGATCAAATCAGGTAGGGATGACTCAGAAGGACCATTCTAACCTTAGCTCCTTGTGGGGAGCTGAGAGTATCACAAGCTTATGTTACCACTCAGCTTCCTTTGCCTGACCCTGCTTCTCCCCTGATTTCATGGATACTGAGCCCAAAGACACTGGGGGTTGTTCGTTTGCTTGCTTGATACAGAGCCTCGTGTTGCCCGGGCTGGCTTGGAACTTACTATAAATGATCCTCCTGCCTCTGCTGTCTGCGTGCTGGGATTGCAGCTTTGTACCTTGCGCTACTATGCATGGCTGAGGCATTACAGCCCCAGCCAAAAAGAGCAAGGGCACTTTCTTTTTCTTATTAAGACAGAGCTTTACTACGTAGACTACATATTCTTACAGATTCCTTCCCCCCCAACCCCCCAGTTCTACCTCCTGAGTTCTAGGATTAAAGTTTGTTACCACCATGCGTTGCAAAAGGAACTTCTTAATAAACATTCTAAGTGAGCATCACCTTCCTTCCTGAGGAATTCAACCTAAGCCCATGGATATGTTGCCTAGGAAGTCACTTGATGGGATTTCAGCGTTGGTGGTGTTGATGGTCCTCTCTATGCCCACCAGGGGGCAGCAGCCTCTTAGGAATCGCCCCCTTGAGGCCTCCGAGAAAAGGGCTTGAGCCCTTCTCCTTAGCTCTTCTTCCCAGTCACTATATCCCCTCCCCTCATGTGTCCGAACTTCTTCTGAAGGAAGAAAACTTTCTGAGCTCTCTGGGCTTCAGCTTGTCAGTTTCAAGCTCTCTTACCCAACCCCCCCCCCCAGCACTGGACATCAATCAGTCTTCCTGCCGTTCCCTCCCCTCCCCAACCAAGTGACCTCCTTGTCTGAGATCTCCCACCTCTCACTGGGAAGGCCCACAGTAGATTTGTTTTCTGTATGACAAGGTAATTACAAGCTTGGAGCTTGGAGGCCTGGGGGCCGGTCTGAGGATGGTCACATCAACCTGACACTCCTGTTCTGATAACATTATTGATTTTCTTTTTTGTGTGTTATTTATTATGATTTTTTTTTTAATGTCTGGCCCTGGTGACATGAACTATGAAAGCAGGAAGGCAGGTTTGCTTGTCATTGTTTTGGTCTTGAAGCTACTGGCCTTGGGGCTAGAGAGGCGGCTCAGTTGTTGAGAGGAGCATTAGATGCTCTTATAGAAGACCCAGGTTCGATTCTCAGCATCTACAGGGCAGCTCACAACCATCCATAACTTCAGTACAGGGGGATCTAACACCTTCCTCTGACCCACACCCAAAGAGTACTTGTTTTTATGAGACAGGGTTTCAGCTATATAGCTGAACATCAGACACTCCGTAGGACACATGCATACACACAGGCAAAATAAAATAATTCTTTTTAAGATTTATTTCTTTTATGTATATGAGTATACTGTAGAAATATTCAGACACACCGGAAGAGGACACTGAATCCCATTACAGATGGTTGTGAGCCACCATGTGGTTGCTGGGAATTGAACTCAGGACCTCTGGAAGAGCAGTCAGTGCTCTTAACCGCTGAGCCATCTCTCCAGCCCATAATTTTTTTTTTTTAAAGAAAGAAACTACTTGTCTAACACTTGACAGGTTTTTTTGGGGGAGGGAGGATAGGGTCTTTCCGTGGAGTCCAGGCTGTCTTCAAATTTATGATCCTCCTGCCTCAGTTTGCCAAATGCTAGGATTACTAGGTGTGTACCACCATGCCTACCTAGAGCTTACCTACTTCTGTTATGGTTCTCAGCCCCCAAAGTTTGCAGAGATTCCTCTACAGGAATGTGACTTTTGGCCAGCAGCCTGCACTTTACCCAGCAACTCTTTATGGCATCCCTTACGACCTAGACCTACTAGTTTATCGAGACTAAGCCACCCAACACTGCTTCCTCTGCCCTACCCTGGCAGTTCTAAACCACGTCACCCTATGTGCCTGGCGATTTTATTTCTTTACTTTAGTAAGGAGTGTGTACATGGGTCTACGCTATGAGATGGCCACCAGAAGGAACTTGAAGAGCCGACCCAGATTGGGTGCAGCCCCTTCAAAGGAAGATGCCTGCCTGCCTGTCTGACCCATCCCACCCCCACCTAGAGCTCCCAGAAGCCTCCCTAACAGCGAAGAGGAACCTCGAGCTTTAGACAATAAATTATGAGGGTGTGGAGTGAGGTCTCTGAACTTCAGTGCTGACGGTGGGAATTATCTGAGGCCCAGGGCGATTTGTGGGGCCACGTTCCCTGGAGCCTGTTTTCTCTGAGCGTGCCAAGAGAATGAATAAATCATTGTTCAGGGGCGGGATGCAGCTGCCGGGCTCCTCCCCTCGGCACATGCCTGACTCCAGCTCCTCCATTGAGGGCTGCTGGAGCAGAGCGCTTTATACACCCAGCTCCCCAAATCCTATTGAGACCTCCCCCTCCGCACGAGCCACTGGCTTCGAGCCCATTCAGCATGGCCTTTTGTGCTAGGGGTTAAGTGGTTACTTGTGGGGGGCACCCAGAAAGGATCTGTCAGGCTCTGAAACGCTGCGCTAATATGGTGCCCTCCTGCTGAATGGGGTGGGTGGAGAAGAGGTGGGCGGCCAGAGGATGGGTGGAGGTGAGGGACAGGGATTATGGAGCCTACAGAAGCAGCTGCTAGGTAGGGGAGTACTTGGGGGGGATGAGCAGGCACCCCCTTCCCTCATTCCTCCTTCTGTTCTGCTTTTCTCCTCCAGTCACTCCTGCTGTTGCACAACCTCGGGCTGTGGATTGGGCTTCTCTGACCTCTTGGAAGGTGTGGGAAGAAGATATTCCCTACTTGAAGGTGTTCCAGAGAGTCTCCATGGTTTCAAGCAACCTTGTTCTTTTCTCTTCGGGTATGGAAGGAAGGATAAGAAGAATATCCATTCTCTGGGTTCTTGTGGTGTAGTGAGTTTGGAACTGTGCCCCACTGAACTTTAAAACCTCCCTCAGGCCTTGGATCCACGACAGCCAAAGCTACCCAGAGAAACTCTGTCTTGAAAAACAAAACCAAAAACCTTTCTTGGAGCTGGAGAGGTGGAGTAATAGGGTTTTTTTTGTTTGTTTGTCTGTTTTGTTTTTTGTTATTGTTGTTGTTGGGTTTTATTTGTGTGTGTGTGTGTGTGTGTGTGCAGCACAGAAGTCCTAAATTTCATCCCTAGAATCCATGGTGGAACAGGCTTCTCCTTCAAGTTGTTCTCTAAATCCCACACACAAGTGTGCCTGCATTCCCCTCCCCACAAGAATGAGTAAGTGAGTGAGTGAACGGCACCTTCCCTTAGTATGGATGTAGCTCAGAAGTTTAGGGTAGATGTCCCCAGTCCAATCACCACAACAAATGAAAACAAACCCACAAAATACAATAGTAAAAGTTTCGTCAGCATCCTCCCAGGAGCTGTTTAGAATGGAGAAGTCAAGAGAGATGATCTCTAAGAAGCTATGTGTGATGGCACTTGGCCTTTAATCCAGCAGGGAATCTCTGTGAATACAAGGCCAGCCTGGTCTACATAGTGTGTTCCAGGATAGCCAGGGCTACATAGTGAGACCCTGTCAAAAAAGAATTAAAAAAAAAAAAAAGGATTTTTTTACATTTGTTTATTTGCTTACTTTTTTTAAAAAAGACAATGTTTCTCTGTATAGCCCTGGGTCCTAGAAACTTGCTCTGTAGACCAGACTCACCTCAAACTCAGAGATCCACCTGCCTCTGCCTCCTGAGTGCTGAGATTAAAGACGTGTGCCACCACCTCCAGCTAGAAATAAATTTTTGTCCACAGAAAATAGAAGGTGATTTGCTGACATCATAATTGCTCTGTCTATAGTCTTGGTGCTGGGAAAGACTCCAACAACAGAAGTGGAACCACAACTCAGGGTTAGAGTCCCTACCTAGCATGTCAGAGACCCTGAACTTTTGATTGGGACTCTAGCCTTTAATGGCTGAGCCATCTCTCCAGCCCTGAGAAAGGCCCTAAGTTTCATTCCCAACAGTAAAAATGTCTTTTCTGTCCCTAAGACAAAGAAAAAAAAACGAAGTGTAAAACTTCTGGTTTGGAAGTATGTCACCCTCATTTCCTATCTGAGGAAATAACCTTTTAACCCAAGTCACACGATCCTTTTGAAACAGTCTCAGGTAGCCTTTGTCTTTAAGAGGTGGAGGGAAAGAGATGAACAAAACTAGGTCACAGGCTCCCTGGACCTTCCTTTCCCAAGAGCAGCCAATTCTGGGGTGCAATCTTCCTTCTAATCTGCCCTAGGGTGCTCGGGTTTAAGCCAAAGGTCTTTCTGTGTTGTGCCTATGTTTTGAAGCTCAAGTAACAAAGTTCACAAGTTACTTACCTCCAACTATTCTAAAGGCACGTTAGCCCTTACCTACTGTGAAAGGGTTGAAATGATTTGTCCAAGTTCCCAAAGCAGCGTGAGAAAGTGGACGGGTGATATCAGGAAAAGAGAAGGAAGGGAACACAAGTAACACCCTCCACGACTAGAGTGTTCCGAAGTACAGTCGGTGGGACTCCTCCAGTTACCAACCTGCAGTCACCGTCTGTCTGAACCCTGGGCTGAGTTTTCAGCAGAAGGTCCTACTTCACCTCGCCTCCCAGCACCAGCCACCCTGCCGTCTCCAAGGCCTGCTGTGTGTTGGTGACTTCCATCCAGTCAAGCCCAGTCTCCAATAATGGCCTCCGGAAGCTTTCCCTACCCTCCTCTAGCAGCTCTGCTGCAGGGCCTGTCGAAGTGTGGCTTCTACTCTTTTCTGGCTTCCTTTCTAAAAGAGGACCCCATCGAGACTGTGCTCGCTTCTGACCCGAATTCCTACCACAGTATCTAAGCAGAACACTTTGTGGCTGGGCACTGCCTGTGAGCAGACGGATGGAAGGAAGTGTTCTTACCTGCTAAGCCATCCCTCCTGCACCTTCACCTTATTTTTTGAGTCTCCCAAGAACCTGGACTTAGCTGTTGTCAGCTACATGGACTTGGCAGTGAACTCCAAGGGATCGTCTCTGCCTCCCCAGTACTGGTAGTTACAGGTGCATGGTACCATTGCCTGGCTTTTGTGTGGATGCTGGGGACCCAGACCTAGGTCCTCAAACTTGTGCACTAAGCTGTGTTCTCACCCTGTTTACCAATATTTGTGATGTTCACTTCTAGATCTTCATGATGGCCTGCTGAGCACTGGGTAGCTTGTGGTTTCTGTGTCTCTGGCATGTATGGGGAGAAGGGTGAACACCACCAAAGATACCTCTATATTTGGGGTGACTGATCCCCCAGCGTCCTGAGTGGAGAAACTTCTGGTGATTGAATAACAGTTTTTGTCTCCAGACATAGATAGCCATGGCTTCCTGCGCCCTTCTGTCCACACAGTCTCGTGTTTCTGAGATTCTGGAACAGCCTGAATCCCTGCATGCATTATTTATACAGTGCTGGAGTGCCTCCTGCCAACATCACCCTTGACCAAGAGGCCACTGTCTGGCGCTATTGGACTTGACTAACGTGTTTCTATAACATTTAGAAGCAACTGGCAGCATTTTGTCTTTTGTTTTTGTTTTTGGCAGGGCAGTGCTTTTTTTTTTTTTTTTTTTTTTTTTGAGACTGAATCTCAAAACTGATGAGTTGAACAGGGTTGCTTGTGGGTGGGGACTAACTCACAGGGCCACCGAAAGCTCAAAGGTCACTGAAAACACGAATCCAGCTGGGTGACCACTCACAAAATCTGCATCCTGCGAGCTTCCAGCACAATCTGCAGGCAGCTTCACTGAAGAGTTTCTGTTGCCCCAGTAACCCTTACATCACCTTGAAGAGGGCCCTGGGGAATCTTCGTGATCTCACGGTCCTCCCTCTAATGCTCAGTTCGTA
Source organism: Micromys minutus (assembly GCF_963924665.1). Taxonomy (NCBI): domain Eukaryota; kingdom Metazoa; phylum Chordata; class Mammalia; order Rodentia; family Muridae; genus Micromys; species Micromys minutus. The sequence continues at coordinate 41,376,745 of NC_137978.1, forward strand.
GTGAACGGCCACACAGTAGGACTGAATGACCAGAATGTAGAGTGACCTCATCATGCTTAGTGTAGTAATTCAGGCTCCTTTGATTGCCAGTGAGATAAATTCCACTCAGGTTGTATATGGCAGGATATGAACTTCATGGGAAGGCATCAAAACTAGAAACTCGGGAAGCAGAGGCTGACATTAGCCATGTCTCGGTTCCTGTGCGCCCAGTGCAACCTTCCGTGCTCCAGCTGGGCACATTCCCTCCTATTCCACAGACTGGTTTCTTCCACTTGACAGGAAATATGGCTGCTGCAGCCATAGTCTGAAATCGTCACTATTTTGTCTTTTCATTTCATGCCTAAAGGAAGAATTGTGACTTACCGGGAGTGAGAATCCATTCTTAGTTACACACACAACACACACACACACACACACACACACACACACAGAGAGAGAGAGAGAGAGAGAGAGAGAGACAGAGACAGAGACAGAGACAGAAAGAGACAGAGTGAGACAGAGACAAAGAGACAGAGACAGGAGACAGAGTGAGACAAACAGACAGACAGACAGACACACACACACACGAACACATGCATAAATAAAAAATAAAATCTTAAAACTTGGCTGGAGGGCTGAAGAGATGGCTCAGTGGTTAAGAGCACTGACTGCTCTTGCAAAGGTCCTGAGTTCAATTCCCAGAAACCACATGGTGGCTTACAACCATCTGTAATGGGATCTGATGCTCTCTTCTGATCTGTCTGAAAACAGCTACAGTATACTTGCATAAAATAAATAAATCTTTTTTTAAAAGTTTAAAAAAAAACTTGGGTGGTGGTGATGGAGCACGCCTTTAATCCCAGCACTTGGGAGGCAGAGGCAGACATATGTCATGTGTGTTGGAAGCCACTTTGTTCTACATAGTGTTCTCCAGGACAGTCGGGGTTTCATAATGAGACTCTGTCTCAAAACAACAAACAAAACAATAAAATCCACATAGCTAAGTGCATTCTATCAAATAGGTACAGTACAGTGAAGGGATAAAAAAAACAAACAACTAAAAACAAAAAACCCATGGGAAGAACAAAATTATTAACTAACCAAACCCACCACAGATCCCAGGGTCTAAAACACCAACCAATGAGTTTGCATGGAGAGACCCATGGCTCCAGGTGCATATGCAGCAGAAGATGGCATTCTCTGGCATCCATGGGAGGAGAGGCCTTTGGTCCAGTGAAGGCTCGGGTTTTTTTCCCAGTGTAGGGGAATGCCAAGGAGCTGAGATGGGAGAGGGAGCACTTCCATGGAGGCAATGGGAGCAGGAAGGGGTATGGGATTGGAGGAAAGGGAATAACATATGAAATGTAAATACAGAGAATAGTCAATAAAAAATATTAAAAAACAGGTCTAGGAGTCAGAAAGGTGCTCAAAGATCCCAAAATACGAGTAAGTGGGGATGAACAGCTCGGCAGAAAAGGTGCTGGAGCAAGGAAAAGGGCCACAGCGGGTGCTGCAGCAGGACTGGAGGTGCATCGCGGCCTCGCCAATCTCTGAGCCACTGGGAAATCCAGGAAGGAGGCATTTCGTCGCCATGTCTGCAGCAAGGAAAACGATGAATCGGTGGCGCCTGGCCAGAGTGGCTAGGAGATGACACCGGACCTAGAAGGCTCTCGGGTCAAGCCGCGGGAGGAGGCAGTTCCTGCGCGGAGAACGGAACCGGCCCACGTGGGTCAGGCCGCTCCGCCCAGCCGCGCAGACGCTGCTGGACTCCGCAGTCCGGGCTGGGGCTGGGGGCGCCGTGCGGGGATCAGGCAGCCGCTCCACCACGCGTGCACGCGCAGGTCTGTGACCCGCCACTCTGCAACGAGCAGGCCCCGAGGAATCGTAGCGAGCCCCGCAGGAGCGGGCGCCTCTAGGCCGTGAGTCCGGGCCCTGATGGAGGGCTTGGGGCCCAGCCGCCGGAGAGCGGGTTGGGGAGCTGCTCCTGCAGAGAATAGGGTCACAGTGCTCTGTCCCCTGCGAGCTGCCAATCCCCATGCTACAGCTGTCCCCTTCCCGCGACACCGTGGATTAGCTTGGGGGAAATCCTCATCTTGGGATGTCTGGACTCATTTCACTGACTTTTTGAGCTTGGATCCTTAGCCCCACTCCCACCCCACCCCAACTCTCTTTGTGAGCCTGGCCAGATTTAAGGAAAAAATTTAAAATAGAGTATGTAAATGTGTCGGGGTACGGGGACTGTCTTCAGGCCTTTTTTCACAAGCCAGACGGGTGAAACCTCTGTCCCAACCTCAGTCTCTGTTCATGACTTCTGCCCGTTGCTGGGTGTGGGGAGGGTCCTTGGCACCTATACGGGAACCTTCCTAGTGGCTGCTTATTAACTTGTATTGTGTATGACTTCACTCATGAGGCCTCGGTTCTTCCAGTCATAGAAATGTGGTCGATAGGACCCTCTTGTCAGTTCGTATTTAAAATCGATTATTAGGGAAGAAAGAGAGGGAGGGATCAGGGTGGAGCAAACTGGGCGCGGTGGACATGTACCAGGAGCACTGGTGGGCAAGGGACAGGCTTGCAAGAGAGGCTTGTCACTGTTGGTTCAGGAGACTGGGGTTCCTTAGTGTGGAGGAGGAGCAAGAGACCCGCTCTGGTATGCTGAGACATCTCTCCAGCCCCGAAATTTATATTTCAATTGGAGGAGGGTCAGTGGAAAAGTTGTGGCAATCCCCTGGGTCTGAATGATCAGAGCCAAAGGAGAGTTTGTCAAAGGTGGACAGCAAAGTGGGGAAAGGGAGAGTCAGTCATCAGGGTGCTCCTAGGCATCTGTCTAGATAGACTTCACACACACACACACACACACACACACACACGCACGCACGCACGCACGCACGCACGCACGCACGCACGCACTCACGCACTCGGCAGAGCTGTCCTCAGATGGCAGAGCGGAAGGAGAGCTGTTTGGATGTGTAGACTCTGAAGAACTGGTGGTAGATCATAGGGTTTCGCAGGGGTTGAATCTGGGCTGGACACAGGTCTGAGCGTTACCTACACGTGATGGTTCTTGAAGCTGTAACAGAAATGAAGTGACCTGGGGAGACGTTTGTAGAATGAAGAGATGGTCAGCCTTAAAGGGAAAATCCTGAGGGAGACAGACCAAGTAATCGGAGAGAAGGGAGGGAAGCCATGCCGAGGTTACTGGGCTCGAGGTTGCCGTTCCCTCCTCTCCTGCCGTGACTCCTTCTGCTTCTCTTCACAGTCCAGATGTTTGCCGCCATCCAGCCAGGACTAGCAGAGGGGGCCCAGTACCTGGGGAGCCTACCTCCTGGAGTATGTCAACCAGACCTCCAACCAGACAATAATTCCAACTTTGTAGAGAGTGCTAAGGATGCCAATAAGAACTGGCATGGTGCGCCAGGCAAAGTGGATGCCATTCTGCTAAGAGGCTCCTCTGAGTCGCCCTCTGATAACCAGGTCTTCCAAGCCACTGGGCTCCCAGAGGCCGGAGTCCGCAGTCCCCCGGAGGGGGCAGAGATTCCTGGTGCTGAGCCAGAGAAGTTGAGCGCTACCAGCAGTGTCTGCTCTCCTCTGGAGGACATTGGCTATGCCAGTAGTTCCTTGAGCATTGACAGCTTTCGAAGCAGTCCAGAACCTGTCTGTGGCACCCCTCGAGGTCCGAGCCCTCTGGATCCCCTTCTGCCCTCCGTGGCCCAGGCTGTGCAGCAGCTGCAGGCTCAGGAGCGCTACAAAGAACAGGAGAAGGAGAAACACCACGTGCATTTGGTGATGTACCGTCGCCTGGCACTGCTCCAGTGGATCCGGGCTCTGCAGCACCAGTTGGTTGACCAGCAGGCCCGGCTGCAGGAGAGCTTTGACACCATCCTAGACAACCGGAAGGAACTTATCCGCTGTCTGCAACACAGAGAAGCACCTTGCAGGCACCAGGACCAGGGCTAAGGGTGTGTGCACGAGGGTTTATATTTGCAGGCGTATGTGTGGTCACGCACAAGTAAGTATGTGAGTATCCGTTCGTTGGTGTGCGCACAAGTAAGCATAAGTGAATATGTATGTGCTAACATGTAAGCAGGTATGCATGTGTGAATGAACTTGTATAATATGTTGCATGTGTGTATATGTATGCATGTGTGGCAAGGTATACAGGAATGTGTGTATATATATATTTTTTTCCCCCAGAATGTAGAGGCAAAAGATATATATGCATGTATATCAGTTTAAATGTACAGGCTTGCGTTAGGTGTGAGTGAGCCTCTGTATGTTGAGACTTTCATGTTCCAGTGCTGGCATAAGAAGCATGTGCTCCGGAACATGTGGATTTGCAGACTTAAGAGCAGGTGTGTGTAACTATATGTTCAGTTGCACGTGCAGGGCACCCACTCATCCGTGTTCCCAAAGTCTACCCCAGCCTTATCCTCTACTGAGTCGCACAGCTTCCTGGAGAAAGAAGCCTGTCTGAGGGCTGTGGCTGCTCTGTGTTCTCCTGGAGTTTCCCAGGCTCTTTCCTATCCCTTCCCCCAGACCTTGCTCTAAGGCTACTGTCCCTAATATTGGCTCTTTTCGTAAGATTGTTTTTCTTTTAACTTGGGGTGGTTGCTCTTTGTTTTGCTTATGACAGTACAGGGGGATTGAGCCCGGAGCCCTGTGCATGCTGGGCAAATGTCTTACCACTGAGCTTCACACTCAGCCCCGGTTCACAGATTTATTGGCTGCCCTGGCCTTCCTGTGCACACTTACGGCATTTGGTCAGGACAGTTTGTGGAGAGTTGCTATCGAGGGAGGGCACTGGCATAGTGGTGGAGACGGTGGCAGGGGTGGGAGTGGAGATAAAGAAAGACTTAAGAAACTGTCCTCTTAGCAGGGCAATGGTGGCACACGCCTTTAATCCCAACACTCGGGGCAGAGGCAGCTGGATCTCTGTGTTCCAGAACAGCCTGGTCTACAGAATGAGTTCAAGGATAGCCAGGACTACACAGAGAAACCCAAACAAAACAAAAACAAAATAGAAAGGAAAGAAGGAAGAAACAGCCCCAGAAACAACTCACAGACTGTATGAAGTCCAAGAAATAAAGAAAACAAAATAAAACAAAACAAAAAAATCTTTATACAACAAGAAAACTTTGACTATTTCCATGTTACATTTTGTTTTACATGTACTTTATGCTCATTGTAACTATTAAGTTTTCAATGCATACTATCAAACCTTTAAAAATATCAAGTACTGACTAAAAAATATATTCATACAGTTTTATGTAAAAATTATTTTAAAATCTGAAAAAAGTACTGATAAAAATGTATTGTATAATTTTATGCAAAAAAATGCTTAAAATCTGTACATTTATCTTTGTTTTGTAAAATAAAGTTGTTAAAAAAAAAAAAGAAGAAGAAGGAAGAAACAAACAAACGGAGTGGAAGGAGACTCTGCAAGAACTCTGTGAAGAACAGGAGAAATCCAGAACACCCATCCTGCTCCACTGTGCAGAGAGGCTGAAAGCCATATTGATTTAACTCTGTTGAACAGGACTGTGTGTCTAAGTATTTGGCTCACAGACCGGATACGCCAAGGCTGCAGGGAGTTGGGAGACCTCCCTTCTCTTCACCTCTCCCTCGCCCTGCCTACCTCGCTTTAGCAGCAGGGAATGTCCAATTGGTTTGGTTCTTTTTTTCTGAAATCAGACTGTCCAGAGGAGCCAGAGCTCAGCTTTCCAAGCAGTTGGAGAACAGGGTCAGTCCAGCCTCCTGAAGCTCTTCGGATACACTGCCCCTTGGAACAGGGATCGGCGAACCCTATTGATGCCGTGGACATGAATGTGTACTGGGTGGGTCAGTAGTTAAGATCGCAATGCTTTCTTTCCTTTTTTTTTTTTTTTTTTTGGTTCTGGGTGCCAAGGTAATGCAGGATCCCAGTGGGTGAAGTAATGACCCAAAGGAGTGGCAGCAGGTGACGGGAACAGCGTGGGTGCTGTGTCTGGCCCTCAGACTCCCCACCTGTAAAATGGGGACTCTTCTGCACCATCTCTGAACAGTTCATCCCTGATGGGTGGGTAGATGAAATGTGGGCCCTGGGGACTTTTATAGTGCTTGCATGTTGATTGTGAGCCTCTGGACCAATCCAGCATAAATAAACTAAGGCAGGAAATTAAATCATTTGAGAATATGTTTTTGTTCTATCTGTTGCCTGGTGGTCTCTTTCATACTGAGTTCCACTTTTAAGCTGGGGCCAAGTGCTGGAAGCCTGGGAGATACTGGGGGGGGGGGCAGAATTTGCCTAGCCATGCTAGCCATGTAAGGGTCTCCCAGGCTGACAGTGGAGATTTGGCCTCTGCTCTAATAGTACCACCGGGATTGTCCTTGTCCTAAGTCACACTTGTATTTGAACAAAATCTGAGGGCACATACCATACATCCCTGCTCTGAAGGGTGTCTTGACTGCAAAAGGCCAAGGGTCATACCGGGTATGGTGGCACAGGCCTTTAATCTCAACACTTGATAGGCAGAGGCAGGCGGATCTTTGAGTTTGAGGACAGCCAGGGCTACACGGAGAAACTCTGGGGGCTGGAAAAATGGCTGAGTTTAATACCATGGTTGCTCTTCCAGAGGACCCAGGTTCACTTCTCAGCATCCAGATGGCAGCTCACAACTGTCTGTAACACAATTTCCAGAAGACCCGACACCCTCACATAGACATATACCAAAGCAAAACACATTGCATGGGGCTGGGGGTGGCAGGGAGAGAAACCCTGTCTCAAAAACACAGGGTCTTTCTGTGGCTCTAACACAGATGTAGTTTTATTTTGTCTTATTGTAGTAGCCCAGATTGAACCCAGAACCCTGCATATTGAGACAACTACTCTGTCCGAAGAGCTGTGTCCCAGCCATAATATTTAATACCATGCCTGACTGAGAGATCAGCTGGTGGAAACTTAGATGATTGTCTTCTGTAGTTTATATGATTATTTCTTAATTATTCAAAAATTCAGGCACTAAACATGTAGCTGCAAAGTACTTGTTTAACATGCACACGGCTCCAGGTTCAGTTTCCAACACTGCAAAAAAAAAAAAAAAAAAATTAAATTCAGGCACGGGAGTAAAGATCTAGCACTTGGGGAGGTGAAGGCAGGAAGATCAGGAGTTCAAGGCCATCCTTGGCTACACAGCACCTTCAACTGCTGAACCATGTCATTAGCCCCATAGCTAACTTTTTTTCTTTTTTAATAGAAAAGCAATTGTTTTTTCATCAAGGAAGTTGGATCTAAACATTGGAACATCTTTTTCTTTTAAAAATGGTGGGAGGTCTATAAAAAAAGCAAAGTTATGCAATGTGCATCCCAGCATACCTTTAATTCCAGTACTGGAGAAACAGTCATGGGGACAAGTCCCAAGACAGCCAGGGCTTCACAAGTGAGACCCTTACCAGAAAAACATACACATAACCCCCCCCCCAACAAAAAAACTTATGGTTGGAGCATCTCCACTTGGGAGCTTCTAATCTCAGCTTGGGAGGTTGGGGCAGGAGGGTCAGAAGTTTAAGACCAGCCTGGAGTTGGAGGGATTTGGAGGCCAGGTTGGGCTGTAAGACACTCTTTCAAAATAAAACAAACGTAACTTTCCTTTCCATGAAGAGTCCTCTGGGGCTGTGAGATGCCTCAGTGAAGGTGGGAAGGAGCTCTTGGAGCCAAGCCTGACGACATGTTGGATCCCTAGGCCCTAAGAGTGGAGTGGTGAAACAAAAAAGGAAAAAAAAAAAAAAAAAAAAAACCTCCCACAATTTGGTTTCTGAGTTTCTGATCTCTACATGTGGCAACACTTGCCCACAACTCATGCACATAAATCAACAAACAATTGTAAAGACAATAAAAACTTGGAAAAGTTCTTTGAAGGCTGAGGGATACTTAGCAGGAGAGAGATGCTATTCTGGGTTTGAGCTCCAGTTCAGGATGGGGAGGGTATGAAGTAGGAAGAGCTAGGGAGATGTCTTAGTTAGGGTTTTGTTGCTGTGACCTCTCCAGGATCCCACTCTTGCCATGACCAAGGCAACTCTTATAAGTGCAAACATTTCATTGGGGCTGGCTTACAGTTTTAGAGGTTCAGTCCATTGCATTGAGTTCTACATCTTGATTTGGAGGAGCCAGTAGGAGACTCTCCTCCCATACTGGGTGGAGCCTGAGAATAGTATCAGACCTCAAAGCCCTACCTCCAAAGTGATACACTTTCTCTAACAAGGCCACACTCCCATAAGGTCATACTTCTGTGAGTCAAGCATACTCAAGCCTGCACTTTGAGCTAAGCAAAAAAAAAAAAAAAAAAAAAAAAAAAAAAAAAAAAAAAGTGAGGACCAGGCTGAGGAAGCAGTAAGGTACAGGACTTTACTAGTCATTTTGGGTCTAGGGATATGCCCAGATATTAGGGTGGAGGTAGTTTGAAAAGGAAACTGGCCAAAGCCACAACCACTAGAGCAGAATTAGGAGGCAGGATCCCAGTGGCTGAGCCAACCAAATCCAGGATTGTAGTTCCCCATCAGGTGAGAGGGTCTGAGACTACTTCTGGGTAGTAGCTGGGACTACTCCGTGCTTCATATTGAGCAGACCTGGGGTATAGACTTAATTTTCCCACCTGTGGCAGTTATAAAGACTGAGCAGATTGGTCTTAGGATATTCTGTAGGCATTAAGATTAAATCTCTACGCTGCATAGGACCTCTCCAGGATCCCACCCTTCCCCTACCCTTGCACAGCTCTGGCCAGCAAAGATAAAGGAGACATGTTTAGGAGTCTAATGTAGAGGCCACTCTGAGTCTGTGAAGAAGACATCAATACTCAGAACAAGTCTCCGCCTGAGATTTCTTTTCTTTCTTTTCTTTCTTTTTTTTAAAGATTTATTTATTCATTATAAGTACACTGTAGCTGTGTTCAGACATGCCAGAAGAGGGCATCTGATCCTATCACAGATGGCTGTGAGCCACCATGTGGTGGCTGGGATTTTAACTCAGGGCCTCTGGAAGAACAGTCAGTGCACTTAACCTCTGAGCCATCTCTCCAGCCCAGCATGAGATTTCTTAATCTGGAAGCATGTGTTAATTGTTGGGGTGGGGATTCTTTAGTCCCTGGGAATGGGAGGGACTAAGGAGAGGCAAAGAGTCATTGCCACCTTCTTCCCCTCCTGAAGAACGACATTCTATGTCCACAGCAAGGATATCCAGGTTTTGGATGCTACATAAGTGAAGAGTCTTGCTTAATGGGATGATATTGACCCCAACAGCAAGGTTACAGGCCCAGACCTGAAGCATCAAGGGACTGCCAAGGGGCAGGTAGCACTACCTATGGGGAGAGAGAGAGGGGAGGGTTCCATTCATTCAAACCTTTCTCACTGGGATCTCGGTCGGTCGTAGGGTTTCTACCACTGTGGTAAAACACCACGACTAAAAGCTTATCAGGAAGGAAAGGGTTTCTTTGGTGTTCATGTATGATCACAATACATCATCCAGGGACTCAAGCAAGGCAGGCACCTGGAGGCAGGAATTGATGTAGAGGCCATGGAGGGATGCTGCTTGCTGACTTGTTCCCTATGGCTTCCTTAACCTGCTTTCTTATACCCTGTAGGGCCAAAAATGGGCACGGCCACTCCCGCATAAATCTTTAATCAAAACAGCATTCCCCACAGACTGTTCTACAAAACCAATCTTGTAGAGGCTTATTCCTTCCCAGATATCACTAGGTTCGAGTAACCTGACAAAAGAAAAACAAAACAAAAAAAACCAACTAACCAAGTCAGGGCCACAACTGAGCCAGCCCCTACAAAATGGTCAGAAGGGATGTGGTTAAAAATTGGGGAGGGGTGTGGGTTGGAGAGATGGTTCAGAGGTTAAGAGCACTGACTGCTCTTCCAGAGGTCCTGAGTTCACTTTCCAGCATCCACATGGTGGCTCATAACAGTCTGTAATGAGATCTGGTGTTGTCTTCTTCTGGCTGGCAGGCAGAACGCTGTATACATAAGTCTAAAAAAACAAACAAACAAAACTAGGGTACAAGAAATGATCTGGGAACTAAGGAAGAACAGTTGGGAGGGTCAGAAGGCTTCAAAGTGTGTTAAGTGGCCTCCACAGCCTAGGGCCTGAAACCTTTAGAACACAGTGCAGTGGCTATCACTAAGGAGAGCGACTATCCCCTAATGGTAGTCTACTAGACCTCAGTGTTAGCACCTCATAAGGTGATAGGAAGAGGGAGGAGCAGTGCCTGTTCCTCCTCCTCCTCTTCCTCCTCCTTCTCCCCTTCCTCCTCTTCCTCCTCCTCCTCCTCCTCCTCCTCCTCTAGGAGTTGCCTAGGAAGCAGTGGAAGAGCAGGCAATGGAGACCAATGATTCCCCATGCACGGTGGACTGGTGTGTCTTGAAACTACTAGTGTCTCAACAGTGCTGTTCTTACAGGGTCATGCAAGAGTTGGATTCGTAAACTATGTGTGGAGGGAGGCTAATGGAAACAGCTCCGAAACTCTGACAATGAGAGGGTGAAGGTCATCAGAGGCAGGGCTTATAGCTGAGCAGTTGTGCTGTGTATTAAAGAGCATTGCTAGGAAGGCAGAAATGGCTTAGCGGGTAAGAACACTTGTTGCTCTTGCAGAGGATCAGGGTTCAGTTCCCAGCACTCTCTTAGCAGCTCACAACTTTCTGTAATCACAGTTGAGGGGGTGCAACACCCTCTTCTGGCCTCCACAAGTACTGGTACATATAAGCAGGCAAGACACGCATACAGATAAAACAATATTAATTTGGGTGGTGGGAGTGTTAGCATTTTGTCTAGGCTCTGCCCCACGGTTACCTGGCAATAGCCAGGTAGGTGTTCCTGACTCTCTATAAAAAGGGCTGCTTGGCCCCTCCACTCGCCTTCTTGCTCTCCCTCTGTCCTCTTGTCCCTTTCCCCCTCTCTACCCTCTCAATTCCCCTACCCATGCCCTAAACAAACCCTATTCTATACTATACCATCTTGTGGCTGGTCCCTCAGTGGGAAGGGATGCCTCAGCATGGGCCCATGAAGGCACCTCCTTCCCCCACACCTGCCTGTACCTCCACCAAACAAATTTCTTCTCTCTCTGTATTTTTCTAAAACAAGGAGCATTGTTGGACTGGGGCTGTCACACAGTTGATTGGTAGAGTCCTTGACATGCACGGAGCCCAGGTTTGGTCCTGAATACCTTTTAAAAGCAGGTGGGGGTGTGTGGGGGGGATGCCTGCAATCCTACTCAGGAGATAAACGCAGGACGATTAGAAAGTCCAAGGTTATCCTCATTTAAGTAGCAAGTTCCAGGCTGGCCTAGGACGAACGAGATCTCGTCCTTAAAACAAAGCCTACTTTGCTGCAGGCTCTCAGTACCAGCCCAGTGAGTCTAATGGATGCTTCTGGTCAGAAAGGGCAGCGAAAGACACTGGTGATGCTTGGGATCTGAGCCAGACCTCATCTGCGTGGCGGTGTGCGTCTCCATGCGCACAGGCTGGCTGATAAGCACCCACGTCTGCGTATGAAGACACCCGCACCATGGCTCACTCGGGATACAGACCTTCCTGCACGACCCACCAGCCCCTCAGGAATAAGGCTGCAATTTGCTCCAGGCCTGAAGGATTCTCCAGCTAGATTTTGACCTATCCCAGAACTTCCCAGATCCTCCCACCTCCCCAGTCCTGCTCCTCCCCATCAAACCCTTAGCCTTAGATGGAGTTCATGTCCTAATCTCTGTGTTGCATCACCCATAAATGTGAGGGAAGATTCCTTGTGTTGAGCAAGTGGCAGGCGAATGGGACCAGAGTGGCGCTGGAGTGTTTATTGTTCTGAGGTCTGGGAAGGGGGCTGAATCGCCGGGGACCTGTCCAGTCATGAAGGGCCAGGGCTTGGGCATGGTGGGGGTACGTTCAGCTGACGTTTGGGGGTCCCTTGGCGGTGAGCAGACAAAGGGGTGGCCTCCCAGAGCGGGCGGCCCTAGCACAAAGCCAGGGGTGGTGGCGCCGGCCGCCCCACACGTCGGGCTGCACCGGGCTCCTGATCATCACGGTCCCGAGAGCCTTTGCCCGCGCCTAATCCCAACAAGCATGAAAACGGCTCGGCTTGGCCGCCAGCAGGCCCTTTGTCTCGGCCCCTCGCGGGACAGCTGCAGCCAGAGCCCCCTCCCCTTTTTGTGCCTGGTTCCCGCCGCCCCCGTCACCCTCCTCACCTCAGCTGTCCCCTGGCTCTCGCCTCCAGCGCCTGGGCGCACAAAGCAGGGCGACACCCTTGCTCTGGGGGAGGGAAGAATTAACCCCAGGGTTTGCCGGAAGGTGGAGCGTGAGAGAGGGCTGCGGGGTGCATCCTTCGCTGCTGTGAAGGGATGCGTGGGACAAAAGCCCCAAAGCAGAAACACAGGTGGGACTGAATTCGTGGGTGCGAGTTAACCGAGTTAACCGGACTAGTGAGAACCTACTATTTTTGTTAAACAGCTAGGGCTAGGAACTCCCTCTAGACCTAGTGTCCCCTTAGGCTGTCCCCAGAACTCTTAACCATTCGAGGAGGAGCTATCTCCTCATCTTTGTGACCTTTGTACTCACCTATCCTCAGGACCCCCAAAACTCTGCCTCCCTCAGATTCTCTACTTGAGTATCAGTCTGCGCTCTGGGCTCTTCACCCAGCTGACCCCAGTACTTCTTGTTTTTGGAGGCACAAATGAAGCTCATTCTTTCTTCCTTGTACAGCCACTTATTCCACGAGGTCATGGCAGAAAGAGGTGCGTGGGGTGGGACGACGTGGATCCAGGTACTGTAATCCCATCCCAAAGCTCAGCCTAAACTCTCACATGGGCTTCTATAGGACAGACGTGGCCACAGCTTCCCTTGGATTTAGGATGGTTAATGGATGATTCTCCTCCAGAAGCTTCAGTTACTCGGTATGCTGACAAGGTCTTATGAGTTCTTTACACCATCGACATAATTTTCTCAGGGTCTGATGTTTCCACAGGTCTCTAAAACCTTTCTCAGCAGCCTTCAGGGATGCTGGAGACACAGCTTATATGGGAGAAAAATAGATTCAAGTCCCCAAACTGCATCAAATAGTAGGTGTTGGGCTACTCGCTGTAATCCCAGCAGTAGGAGATGGGGGCAGGAAAATCAGAGGTTCAAGATTATCCTTAGCTACGTTGCAACTTCTGACCTAGCCTGGGCTACATGAACACCCTGTCTACAAACAGTAGGGAGTGGAATAGTGCAGGCTAGCCTTATTTTTCACAGAACTGCTTTCAGAGCCCCAAATTCCAGACAGTTATAGTGCAGAGGATGGTTCCTCTAACGTGTGCTGGCCCAGCCTTGCTGAAGTGTGCCTACCACACAAGACACTGCATCTCTTAGGCTAAACGGTTCTGTTTTTTTTTCCTCAGGTTCCCTTCCCTTAGCTATGGTACCTACAGAGGCTACTCCTTCAGACTTGAAAGCTCCTTACTGTCCTAGATTCCCAAGGCTATGTCACATTCTTAGAGGGTCCAGAAACCTTCAGCAAGCAGGTCCATGTCCCTGTGTTCCCATCATTATTATGACTGGGTGTCTTCTTCGTGGTGCTTCCAGGAGCCTGCCCTGGGGTATTCACTGACTCCTTGTTTTTGTTACAGATGGGAAACTTTTCTACTTAGACAAATATCTATGACAACTATGTGCCAGACTCCATGCTAGGCACTGGGGACCGGTAATTCAGATATGGTTACATTTCCATCTGGGGATTGAACTCAGGACCTCTGGAAGAGCAGTCAGTGCTCTTAACCTCTGAGCCATCTATCTCTCCAGCCCCATAAAATTAATTTTCATTGCTACTTCTTAGCTATATGGATTTTTGGATGGTCTTAGGCAACCCCTGTGTCTTAGTCAGGGTTTCTATTCCTGCACAAACATCATGACCAAGAAGCAAGTTGGGGAGAAAGGGTTTATTCAGCTTACACTTCCATATCGCTGTTCATCACCAAAGGAAGTCAGGACTGGAACCCAAGCAGGTCAGGAAGCAGGAGCTGATGCAGAGGCCATGGAGGGATGTTATTTACTGGCTTGATCCCCGTGGCTTGCTCAGCCTGCTTTCTTATAGAACCCAGGTCTACCAGCCCAGGGATGGCACCACCCACAATGGGCTGGGCCCTCCCCGATTGATCACTAGTTGAGAAAATTCATGCCTTACAGCTGGATCTCATGGAGGCATTTCCCCAACTGAGGCTCCTTTCTCTGTGATAACTCCAGCTTGTGGACACAAAACCAGCCAGTACACCCTAGGAAGGGGCCATTTGATTTCCAAAAAATGTTGGGTTGAGAACTACTGCCTATCTTGCCCAGGGACAGCCATAAGGATTCTCTCAAAAGAACCTGAATAGGGACTGGGGAGGCTCAGTGAGTATGAACACTTGTGTGAGCCTGAGATCCTGAGTACAAGTCACTAGTCCCACTAAAAACCCACGCATGGCCATGCATACCTATAACCTTGACCCTGTGTGTGTGTGTAGGGGTTCGAAGACAGGAGGTTCTCAGGGCTTGCAGCTGCCAACCTAGTTCCAGGTTCAGTAAAAGACCCTGTCTTGGGGGACTAGGATGTAGAAGGACATACAGCACACCTAGCATTCTCTGCAGGTACTCATGGGAATGCACACCCCACATATGTGTACACATGTACCACACACACATAGAAAAATAAGCAAAGGAAAAGGACACTGCATAGTGTCTTCTGAATTTAGTTCGGTGGGATCCTGTATCCCAACAACACAGTCCAAGGTCCACATCATGTAAGTGGGGTCCAGTCCAGATCCTGTAGGGTTTGGGGGGGTCAGTAAAATTGGCAGAGAGTATTATGGAAAACCTTCGGAAACAGCCCTATGATTCCTGTACTGGAATTATGGTCTAACCTGAAATTTTAAAAAAAAAAAATCTTTGGGGCTGGAGAAATGGTTTTTCTACTAAGAGTATTTGTTGTTCTTGCAGAGGGCCCAGGGTTTGTTGGTTTGTTTGTTTTTCAAGACAAGGTTTTTCCATATAACCGTGGCATTCCTGCAACTCGATCTGTGGACTAGGCTGGCCTCAAACGCAGCCTAACATTCTACAGGGTAGATGCTATTATTGTTCCCATTTATGGATCCAAACCAGCAAACAAACAAAGGTGTTGACAACTCACACAGTTGGTAGAAGTCAAGACTCAAGCCCAGGTCATTTGGATGTACAATCTGGGCTTTTACCATGTCAAAGCCCTCACATCTGTTCTCCAAGCCCCTGTATAACCTCCTTTTCCTCCTACCCAGAGCCCCTGCTGATCCTAAGCAGCTTCCCCCAGGCCCAGGTCATTCTCCTTCACCCTCAGTGCCTCTGCCTAACCTTTGACTCTCTACAGTTTCTGTCCCAACAACCTATTGCCTTCCTTTTCTGTGTATTCCTAAGAAAACTATTTCTAGAGTAAATTCACTGAGTGTTTCAGAACCCTAGGCTTCTTGCCTATTAATGGAATATGAGAAAGCAAATACCATTTGGTGTCACATACCATTAATGCCAGCACTAAGGAGACAGAGCAGGCAGATCTCTCTGAGTTCAAGGCCAGCCTGGTCTACAGAGAGAGTTCCAAGACAGTCAAGGATATGCAGAGAAACACTGTCTCAACAAAGCAAAGCAAAGCAAAACAAAACATGAAATTAGATAGGTCAATCTCTTGAAGTTTCTTTCCTTTCTTAAAAAGATTTATTTATGTGAGTACACTGTTGCTTTCTTCAGAAACACCAGAAGAGGTCATAGGATCCCATTACAGATCTTTGTGAGCCACCATGTGGTTGCTGGAATTGAACTCAGGACCTCTGGAAGAGCAGTCAGTGCTCTAACCACTGAGCCATCTCTCCAGCCCCTTGAAGTTTCTTATAACTTGTTTTATAGTTGGGTTTGTGTGTGTGTGTGTGTGTGTGTGTGTGTGTGTTGGAATTGCACCCTACCACTAAACAATATTATCAGCCTCTAAAAGGGTAAGATTTTTTTTTTGGTGTGGTTATTAATTACTTAAGGCAAAAAAAAGTTGCTTGAATTGACAAAATGTGACAATATTATTCCCTAATTTATTCCTAAAGGGCATCTTTGTTATTCCCCAAAGTAGCATGACTGTGACTAGAAGTACTCTCAGGACAGAGTAAGGAAAGGAAAGAGAGGGGTGGGAGGTGGGGGGTGGAAAGAATGAGAGAAGATGCCCAGCAGCATCCCATCCTTGTACCACCCCAGGGGCAAGTTTCTGTATGCCCTATCTCATAGGTAAGTAAACGGAAGTGTCTTCTGGGGGGGGGGTGTATAGCAAGACACACTCACAGATGGCGTTCTCATCCTCTCTTACCAAGAAGAGTCCAGGCCATGAACCTCTTGCCAGAGAGACAGTCCCATCCAAACTCAGAAAGCATTCCCTGGCTTCAAGATCATCATCCTGGAGTGTGGGAGCTTAGGAAGAAAGAGCAGGCAGGACATGACAGCAGGTGTCTGCTTCCTGTTCCAACTGCTTTCTTCCTCCCATGGGGAAGACACATGCGTCTGGGGCACGAGTGTACACACACACACACACACACACACACACAGGGAGAGAGAGAGAGAGAGAGAGAGAGAGAAAGACAGAGACAGAGACAGAGACAGAGAAACAGAGAGAGGGAGAGACAGAGACAGAGAGATAATATCCATATATGCACTCAGAGTCTGACAGTCCCTCTATGATAATCCCAGTTTATGTTTTGATGTTTGAGACAGGCCTCAGTATGTAGCCCTGGCCGTCCTGGAACTCATATCTTCTACCCACTTACTACAGAACTAAACATCTCTTTTTTTGTTTTCTTTTGCTTTTGAGACAGGTTTCCTTTATGTATGCTCAGCAATCCGGAAATCACTATGTAGACCAGGCTGGCCTCAAACGCATGGCGATTCACCTGCCTCTGCCTCCCAAGTGCTGGGATCAAAGGTGTGCGCCACCACACCCTGCCTTAACATACCATGTTTTCCTTTGGTTTAGTTTTCGGGTTTTTTTTAGAGACGGGGGTTTCTCTATGCAACAGTCCTGGCTGTCCTGGAACTTGCTTTGTGAACCATGCTGGCTTCGAACTCACAGAGACCTTGCCTCTGCCCACCAGGCAGCCGCTTAAGTTTTTAAAAAGCTTAGTTCCTATTGAGCCCTCCCCGGAGCTCCTTACTCCTCAGCACCGGAGTCTCTGGGACATCGTCCCTTGCAATTGTCCTACTCTTTCCTCCCTTGCTACTCATGACACTCCCCATTTTGGTCTTTCTCAAAAAAAAAAAAAAAAAAAAAAAGCCAAATTCCTAAATCTTCCGAGCTTCGTTCTACCTACCTCCTGCTTAAGCTCTTTTAAGGAGGATGTTCTCAGGACTGAGGAGGAAATGAGACGTGGGTGTTGGGGCAGGGCAAGGAGGAAAGGACCCTGCCCCCTGCCCGCCCCCCCCCCCAGGCCTCACCTAATCGCCACACTCTGCATTATTACCCGCCTAACACGGCGTGCTTTTAAATAAAATATGCAAAGATTTTCCTCTCAAATTATCTCCCCAGGCGAGTGAGCTCAACTCCAGCTTGTTAATGGGAAAAAATGCAAATAGGGCCTCCCACTTCTCTCACCCCAGCCCCTGGGCTCTGGACTGCTAGGGCCTTCTTTCTGGGATGGCTGTTTCTTTTGAAACCAAGGTAGGGGGCGGAGCTCCATCAGAAGAGGATCTCAGAGAGGAAGGAACGTCCCAGGCGGGACAAGCTTGGGGAGACTGCTTGTTCCCTTCTGAGAACTCAATTAATTCCTCCAGAACCCTGTTGGTGGCCCATTTATTGTGGCTGTCCTCCAGTTTAAAGCTGTTATGTCTGCTTAGGGAACATAAGAGATGGAGCGAACAGATCTGGTCTCGCTCTTCATCCAGTTCACACACATTTAAGGGATTAGATTAAGGCCTTAATCCAAAATCAAAATTAGTTGTCTTTGTGAGACAAATGGCTTCCTGCCTCCCTAGAAAAAGCCCGGAGGTATTCACATGGGTATCATTCTTGCCAAAGATGCTATACCTGAGGGATATGGTGCTAGGGGGAAACCAAGTAAACCCACATTCATGATTCCGGCTGGGAAGCACGTGGTGGGTGCTCTTCAGAAATACCGGTGCTGAGCCAGCAGGCGCTACACAAAAACCCTGTCTTAAAAGAGGAGAAAGGAGGGAGGAGAGGAGAGGAAAGGAGAGGAGAGGAGAGGGAGGGAGGGAGGGAGGGAGGGGGGGGGAGAGAGAGAGAGAGAGAGAGAGAGAGAGAGAGAGAGAGAGAGAGAGAGAGAGAGAGAGAGAGAGAGAGAGAGACTGAGATGGAGAGTGAATATGGTAGGTAATTAGTGGTCTTTATCCCCCTGGCTTGTACCAGGCCAGTGGAGATGTAAGCTGTTCCTAGGTAGCTGTTGGGTGGAGCCTAAAATTGCCAACAGTTCAGAAAAAACAGTTGTGGCAAAATGCTAACAACTGAGTGATTTGGGTAAGAAGTTGGGGGTTAATTTATTTGTAAGTGTAAGGAAAGATGACGGGCACCAATGAAAGGAAAAGTCACTGAAAGGAAAAGTCATGGGGCACCAATGTTGTGAAAAGATGACCTCCCAGTTTCCGGCACCAATGTTAGGGGAAGGATGAGAGTAGGGGGCATATGGCCCAAGGAGGTGCGGCAAGGCCTGGAGGTAAGAGGAATGCCTCTGGGGGGGTCCATGTTAAGAACCCCTTCCCCCTGAGGGACCAGCCACACAATGGTATAGTACAGAATAGAGTTTATTCAGGTCATGGGAGAGTTAAGAGGGTGGTAGAGGCAGAGAGAGAGAGAGAGAGAGAGAGAGAGAGAGAGAGAGAGAGAGAGAGAGAGAGAGAGAGAGAAGTAGAGGAGTAGAGGCAGGCCATGAGCACGTGGGGAGGGGGGGGGAAAGGGAAGAGGAGGGGTAGGAATGGGAGAGCAAGGCTGCAAGAGCACAAGAGCAAGAAGAGAGAGGAGGGGTCAAGCAGCTCCTTTTATAGTGTCAGGTCACTGGGGCGGAACATACCTGGCTACTGCTGGGTAATTGAGGGGTGGGGTATACCTGGCTGTTGCTAGGTAACTGAGGGGTGTGGTTTACAGAATCCCAACAGTAAGCTTGCAACTTTTCAATGTAAAAACTTTAAAAAAGAAAACAGTTATAAACTGTGGAGGTGCACACCTTTAATCCCAGCACTCGGAAAGCAGAGGTAGGCAGATCTCTGTGAGTTCGAGGCCCGCCTGGTCTAGAGTGATTTCCAGGCTTGCTAAAATTACACAGAAACCATGTCTTGAAACAATCTCCAATGTCACTCCCCTCAGGGAAAAAAAACAAAAACAAAACAAAACAAACAAACAAAAAAAAAAAAAAAAAAGAAAGGAAAGAAAACAACTATAATTAACCTTTGAAAATAATAATTACTGAGAAGGGTATGATGTTGTACACATGCAATCCCAGTATTCTGGAGGTAAAATAAAGAACATCAGAACGTCAAGCCCAGCCTCTGCTACCGAGAGCTTGGGGGCTGCCTGGGCTACATTAGATACCATCACTACCACCACCACCACCACAAACACAAAATAAAACAACAAAAGAATAATGATTTTTTAACTGTGATTTTTAAAGTCTTCATCCTTTGGGTAGGTAGGAGTTTGAGATAGTCTCACGTAATCTGGGCTAGCCTTGAACTCACTATGTAGCCAAGGATGCCCATGAATCCTCCTGCCTCTACTCCCAGAGTGCTGGGATTAAAATGA